>NW_021637275.1:0-29436 GCF_004799145.2 Neltuma alba
GTGAGGGATCTGAGATGTGGCACACTCACTACGTCGGGCAAGCACACAGCACAGAATAGTGAGATCATTTCCAAGGACAACAAATAGCCATGTGTAGATTGTTGCCCATCTAGCCATATCTTTTTCCTCTCTTGCCAGTATGATACGGTTGAAGCCATCCCCTCTCGAGGAGTAACCGTGGGAACATAACCAATTTCCTCCTTGGCTTTAAGGTAGGAGAAAATAATGGGTAACCCCCACCTGTCAAAACACAACACGAAAGTTTAGTAACGTAGAACTTGAAATCATGAAAATGATGTAAATCTAATTTGCAAATCATGATTCTGCGCATCTTCATCCACATTTATAAAAGCTCCTGACAACAGTTTACAGAGAGATGCAAACCAAGAAGAGAATGAAAAGGCTACAAGTCCCATCTATATAGCAAAAAAAAATTAGAGGACCGACCTTGTGTACTTCAGACGGAAGGATAAGTGGCTGAGGAAGCCACCGCAGTTCAGCCACGGGTATAGATTGTATAGAGTCCCCAGAAAAACCTTGCAAGCAAAAGAGCGTGATCCACGATATAAGGAAGTCTTTGGTAGTTCATAGCCCAAGCTTCTAACAAGAGGTTTGAATGAATTCAAAAGTATTAACCGGAGAACCTGTACAAAGAAGTGTCAACTAAGTTTCTTAAATTTCCACGTACTGTCAATAGACACAGTGAATAAAGAAATTATTACCATCAGATACAAAGTATGACTGGCCAGCAGCGATAGGGTGCTTTCCTTTTCTAGGAATATCATCTAAAAGTCCCATACTTGCCAGTATAAGAGCAAGTCCAGATTGTCCACATACCCAATCTGACTTGACACTATGGTCGCCGATTCTGAAATAGCAACAGACCCAACTTTGCCATGGTTATGATCCTTGGAAGGGTGCCTTTTTCACCTGGCCCATAGATTGCAGCTGGCGACACGGCGCAGGTGTAAAAACTCCCATTCCCATTCTTTACAAAATTAAAAAGTTATGCAACTCGGTCAATAATATGATATTGATAGCCACCAGTTGAAGGAATTGAAGACAATGGCCAAAATCATCTTTCAATTTGTCAGTGCCAGAAAAGATTATGACTACTGCAGCATCAAAATTCATGACAGCAGACACAATACTAGTAGCAAAAACTTACTGCAGCAAGTTTTTTCAATCATTCTTTTTAAGTACATTATTTAGGTAGAAAGTGATCCTGCTGCATTCGTACACAAGCTCAGAACTGGTGGCAAAAACTTACCTAAAAGGGCGGCCATTGTTCTTTAGAACCAACGGTGTTATTGATTTACTGCGCGCCCATATGGATCAACATGGTCATCGATTGGGAAATAAGGCAAAGTCTCGTTTCCGTTGATAATCTCCTACCGCCAAAGACAACATTGTATGTGCTAACATAGACAAGCCTTTTGATGCCATGGAGAACACAAGCGTCCAAATGTGGCAAGTCCCGTTGATATTGACCTCGTCAACACGACCAAATTGCAGCATCTTCTTTCCCAGACATTACCGAAGGAGGCCAGGTGAAAACACAATCCGCCCCACGCAGGACACTTTCAACATCTTCTTTTCGGGTAACATCCCCTGATCGTCCAATAAACTACTTAATTAATTACATATATGATTAAATATATTATATATGTTTTACATGCAATGACTGTGAGGCGGCAGAAAGTGAATGCATAGAGGGATAGTGCTTATCACGAGAGGTCAAAAGATATTGACATAACAATGATGTAAATGCAACCATCCAAACAGGAAATGGAATGATACATTGTCATAAACAGAGAGAAAAACGCAAATTATGACTCATGATCAAGTGCGTGAATGAAAAGAAAGATGAAAAAGGACATAAACTAAAAAGAGAAATCGAAAACCCTAAGAGAGCAGCATAAAATGGGAATGGAATCAGGGAGGGATAAGTAAAGAAGAAAGAAGAGGAACCTTGAACGCAGAGAACGCCTTTGCGATTGAGAAGATTGGACAAGGAGAAGAGGGTCGAAGATCAAAGGCTCGACCTGGTGAGCACCTCTGCGAACAAGCTCCAAGCATAGAGCAGAGCCGACAATCCGAGTCCACCGGTAACTACGAACGTGTTGTCCTCTATGCCTTCATTCTCGCTTAGTGCATCTTTCTCTTTCCGATCTCTTCTCTTTTCTTTTCCCCTTTCAGATTCAGAGTCGCCTTTGGAATTCGGGAATTCCCTCGCCTCGTCAGCCCAAAAGTATAGCCACCCCGCGGCCCCCCAAATTATCTCTCTTGGTAATTAGGAAACCAATTCCGCGGCGTCCAAACGGTTTTCCGATCGAACGATGCATTTTTTCATTTCTAGTCACTAACTCTTACCAACTCCAGTTGGACAAATTTTAAAAAAAATATTCTTCCCATTTTAAATATAAATTTTTTTTTATAATTACAAAAAAAAATGTATATTTAGGATCAGAAGAGTTTTTTTTTAATCATTATTCATTTATTCCTTTGCCCAAAACATTTTTATATTTGAAATTTCTTGCCAGGATTTTTATGTTTGTCATTAGTAGCGTTGGTTGTGAAAATTTATAAATTTAAAAGATAAGCACATAGAAGTCTTATATTAATTTACCAAAGTAAACATTTCAATTAATTTCTATATTTAAGATAAGGGAAGTATTCTCTTGAGAATATTTACAAAATCAACTACATAGAGAAGACCTTGTTCTTTTTGTTTCGGTTCAACTACCGCATAGGGGCTTTGATGTATGATCTTCTGGATCATTGCATCGCCAGATCCAATAATCTTCGGATTCATTTTGTGATTTGATGAAATGGCTTTTTTTTTTTTTTGGGACTCGGTCAGCCGGCAGGGTGGTTCATGTTTGCTTGAATTTTTGGATAATTTTTTTGTTGGTTTTGACCTTAGGTTTTCTTTTTCCTAGAGACAATCTTATTTGAAGCATTATTAAGCACTAAACGTTCTCTTTTATCAGGAATCTAAGCATTAGTTCACTATAATACTGAGAGACTGGTCTTTTATACTAAACTCAGTTCTCATTAATTGCCTAATATTAGTTTAACATGTGGAGGAAAGAACAAATAGTAAAAAAAAAAAAAAGAAGAAGAAAATATCTTGTAAACGTGAAATGTCTTTTATACTTCTAAATAAAAGAGCTAATAAGGAAAAATATAAACCATACTGTTAACTATACCAAACAAGGCCTTGAATTCTGGAATATGCATCCAAATGAAAGTTTTATATATATATATATATATCAAATAATGATTCTTGATTTTTTCCATCCTGTGTTAATTCCTACATTTATAGTATTGAACTTTCTCATGGGAAGGATGACACCAGATAAATGTGCAATTATATATTATGACAGAATGAACACATCATTCCCATTTTTTTCAAGTCTTGACTCTAGCAACGAAACGGGTTCAAGATCTCAAATAAAGAAAGAGAAGAAGAAAAGAACTGTCTTTACAGGGGCTTCTGTAACGAGTAATGAGTGCAGCAAGGCTGGAAATAAAACTGTATTGATCGCAATCTGTTTATTGAAGTACATGTAAGATTTTTTTCTCTGAGGCTAAAAAGTACATGTGATTGCTATAACTAAAGAGTAACAACATATAACCATCCCGGACAAAAAATAGAATAAATGAAATTGGTTGAAAAGGAAAGGAAAAAGCTAGAAGAAGTTGAAGGAGTGAAAAGAGAAGGAGAAGCATAAGAGCACAAGTATAAGCGTCAAGAAGATCGTTTCTGAGCAGACCAGAAATCAGCTTTGAGGCCTCCTCTCCTCACTGCCTTCAGAATTTTGTTCTTGTGTGCATATCCTGTCACACCACCACTTTCTGTCTCTTCCCATCCACTTCCACTTCTCTATCCCTGCATCTCCAATATATTCACTAATCCTCATAACTCCGTTCTTAAATTTGTATGAAATCTGAGGTAAGTAACATAGACATCACACAACTTAAAAAAAATTTCAGAGAGTATTCATATACCGAACCTTTTAATTTTGACAGCATTTCCTCAGTCTTTTCTCATGGATCCCCCCATCTCTACCTTCAACTCCACGCTCTGTAAATACAAATCATCACATCATCATCATGATGATGCCCCCTTTTGATGAATTCTATGTTAAAACTGAAAACATGCTGGACACACCTCATCTAGTTTGAAGCAATGTACTTACCTCCATGAAAACTTGAGAGTCCAGCGACAGATCACAGCGAAAGATGAGCAGCTATAACGTGGAGAAGCAATAATGAATCGATAGGAGTTTTGACACAACAGGGTGATAGGGTCTGCGTATTTATATATAGAATCAAGAAACCAGAAACCCACAGATAATAAAGCAGAGATGTGTCTTGGGTTTCGAATTGAGGGTTAGTTGGAGAGACAGAAAAACAAAACTCGTGCTTTTCACAGAAACAAGGCCTATGATTACGACACTACTGAGAAAAGAAGAGTTTATTTTCAGAATTTTGAAGCTCAGCTCCCACTCCAAGGCAGCTTCAAGTCTGCGCGCAAGGGCAAAGCATTATAGGATTGAGAATTTGAAATGATTGGGTTTGACGGGTCCAACTTAGCTTTTCTTTTCTTTGGAAAGATCCGGGACCCTACTTTTGATCTGTTCATCATGCTTATTAACCAAGTAAGGATTCAAGGGGACAATCTGTACATATATATGTTCCTTTTGAGTATCTGTCATGTACTCATTCTTTACACGTCAATTCTAATCTCACTCTCAACTATTTCATTCACATCGTTTTCACATGAATAGATCAGAGTAGTAATGAATAAAAAGAAAAGGAGCTTACAATAAGAATGAAAAAGAGAAAAGAGAGAATAGAAACGTTGTAAAATATATGGATACGCAGATAAGATAATGAACCAAGCAGCAAGTTTGGTATATTTTTGGCCCGCATATACTTTCTCTCAGGTAGTCTCAGCTTTACTGCTGTAATATTTCACTTTTTCTAAATATGCCCTTCGCTTTCAATCCATTTTGTTGTCCACAAAATAAAAGCATATGATGCTATATAATAATACTCTCTCTGATTCTCAAAGTAAGACCTGTTTGTTAATATAATTTACACTATAAAATAGGTTTTATATTTAAAAGGGAAGGAGTAATAAGCTAAGCATAGTTGGGATCCACATAGCCTAGCTAATCACTTTACCTTTCACTGTCCTCTCCTCTGAATCTCGAATTTTCAGATTCTTCCTTCTCTCGCTTTCTTTTCATTTTTCTTCTGGTTTTAGTTTTTTGAAAACAAAAATCCCTGTGAGTATCAGTGCAGCCAACTAGAGAGTTACGAGATAAATCAATGATTATACGATATAATTGTGCGTATAATGCGTGTAAATGTAAGATATGCAACCATCTCTTGTCTCTAACATAGGAAATACTACTACCTCCTCCAGGTGAATTATAAGAACTAGTTGACTAATTTGAAGAAATTAAGAAAATAAGTTAAATTAGTTATTTGTAATAATAGTTGTTCTCTTTCCTAAAATATACTTGCTAATTAGTTTTATTAGCTTAAACTATTATTATTAGAGGGACTACTTTGAAAAAAAACACATAATAAGAGAAACAAAGTAGATTAAGATCTTATAATAGGACCAAAATAAAAGTAAAGCAAGGTCTTAATCTACTCATTCACAATATCTACTCCACTTGTAAATTGTACTGACCCTTTCAATTAAAAATGCAGTGATTGTCAAATAAAAAATCCATAAAGTTAATTTTAATTTGTTACACTAATGCGGTTGAAGTTTTCATATTTATTAAATATTTGAAATTTAAATCCATTGACACCGTGAATAAACAAATAGATTGAACAAAAATCGACAACCATGACAAAACAATATTATTAGAATTAAAATACTCGGATCTAACTACACATCATCTAATTTGGCAGTAACCCGTATTTGACAATCACATAATTTATCTTCTTTCTACTGAATTTAATTGGTTAATTTAATTCCATTTAAATGTACTATAACGTAACGTAGATATAAATTGACTATGTCGTGTCATCATCAGTTGATTGGTGAGGTTTTGTACAGATCAATATAATTAAGTTCCGTTGAAATCGAATCTTCTGTTTAGTGTGTTTTTGTTCTGTTTTTTTTAGGTCGTTATAAATCTTTGTCATGTTGTATGTATAGTGTTGGGAAATTCAGGATTGGTTTTTTAGTAAATGGAAATGTTTTTGTGGCCCAATTAAAGAAGGCCCAGTGAATGATAGGACTTAGGACCTTCTGTGCATGATAACATGGCTGCTGGTTAAATTAAGCCTTGTATGGCGATAGTTTTAAAAAATTATTTATAATACGTTTTATTATAATTGAGACAAATTTTTTTTTATATACTCACTTTATATTTCATAAATTATTATTAAAAATTTACTTATCAACTATTTCAAATGGATCCTAAGTGAATGGACAGAGTAGATGCATGCCTCAATTTGCATTTATTTATTTATGACAAGATAATCATGCATTGCAACAACAAAAGATGTGATTAAAATAAATCATTTACAGTTAACAGCTTGTTGCCTTATTAACAATGTCACTTGTCATACTTAAATGAGATCTTGAGTTTGGGATTGATGTTAATATATCTTATTGTGTTTTATTTTGATGGGCAAAATGCATCATCTTAAGGCTTATTTGGAAAGCTGTCTTTGATTGTACAGAATACAATATAAATATATAAATAAAATTTTATCTCAACTTATATAAAAATGCTTATAAATACTTATAAATGACGGACCCAAACAATCCCTCAGTGAATGCAAGAAGGAGAGTCTATCAAGCACCAGGAAATGGAAATAACAAGTACTCTTTTGGGTTTTTTTTAATAAGAGCTTAATAATTAAGTTACATTTTTAAAAAATAGTTAAAATTAGTAAAAAAATAACAAAATGTAAGGAGTAAACTTTTTTACCAATATAACTTTATTTATGAGGGGATAAGTAAGAGAGAGAAGCATAAATAAAAATGTAGTATGGCAATTTGGCAGCCTTTTAATTAATACAATATGTAAAATTAATTAGAAACAAATAATAAAATGTATTAAATATTAGCATCAACACAATTTAAGATTCTTATAAAAACCGATTGAATATTTTGAACGTTCACATGAAAAATGATTGGTTGGCATTTATGAACTTGCCTGGTTCTGCTTAGATCTGAGCAGCCAAGATCATGGATATTCTCGAAACAGCCTTTGGGGGTCAAAGGATGTGGATTCCGTGCAAGGAGTTACTATGCCGCTCTGAGGGCGCGTCGCTATGTGTCCCACTATTAGTCGCTAGTTTTGATCCACAATGGCGAATAAATGAAATGCAATTTGCCTGCCGTGTCCACCGGTTAACATCGTCAGGTCAGCTCTCTGACTTCTCCCTAACACTACTTCCTGTCTTAGTTTGATTTTTAATTTTATTTTAAATATAAAATCAATTTTTTATCAATTTATTTTACCTATTTTTGTTTAAAATAGTCTTTATATAGTTTATACATGTTAAATATTTTATTAAATAGTAGTTTTAGTTAATAATATTTTTATCCTTAATTAAAAAATACTTGACTAATTTAAATAGATTAAAAAAACTAGTTAGGTTAGTTATTTGTAATAAATAGGTATTATTTTTTCTAAAATATTCTTGCTAATCAAGTATAGTGACTAGAACAGCTATTATTATTGTAAGGACTACTTTAAAAAAATAAATAAATATAACAAACAAAATGGATTGAGATTTTATATTTAAAACTAAAACAATAATCAAACAAGCTTTTATGTTAATGATCAGAAGTAGTACATGATTAACGAGAGTATTTCAGTAAAAACAATACATAATAACAAATTTTCTTGATATACTCAAATTAGTCAACTAACTCTTATATTAAATATAAGATATAGTATTTATCAACTTTCAGCTTAAAAATGTTTACATAATTTTTTTTATTATTACAAGAATATTTTTGTCTGGGATTATAAACTCTATCCAACCCAACCGTATGCTTTAATTTTACAGAGTTTGATGGGGCCAAAAAAAAAACGGAGGGAGAGAGAAGTCAGAGCCTGCACAAGACAGCCAACTTTTTGCATTTACTCTTTATTATAAATTTTAAATAACTAATTTATATCTAATAAAAAATTAGTTGAAGTTATTTTAAAATAATAAGTATATTAAAAATATATTTTTGTTTTCAGATATAATATTTTTATAATAAATGAGAAAAATAATAAAAAATAAATATAAAAATGTGATAAAAAAGAATGTGGCAGAAGAAAGAATAAATAATTAAATGCAAATTGAAAAAAAAATAGAATTATAAATAGAATTAGAAGGAGTATTCTGCACCATTGACCTAATCTAGCGGGTAAAAATATGACACCTGGCGAGACGCACTCGGTGCAACGAGCTGTTCCGCGCACGGAATCCTCAGCCTTTGTCAAGTCACTCAAGTGAGCGGGATGTCTTGTTGAGTAGCGACTGGTGAGTGAGACTGCAATGCCTTGCTGAGTGGCGAGTGGCGCAGTGCTGACGACGGATGCTTGGACTTGGAAGAATCCAATGAATCAATTCAATGACAGATAAGATCCCAAAATGACTAGAACACTGAGAGATTACCGACGTCCTTGGAAGGGATTTAGACGAAAAATTGAAATTAGCTCTTACTAAAATTTCACTCTGCCCATATTTATCCCTTCCGTCTTCCGAGGTTCTTCCCCTTTCTTGGTACTTACCGGTGTTTTAGAATTTCAAAGATCTTATATGTGATTAAGATGGTTTTTTTGGGTCCTGCTTGTGATTCCTCCTTTAATTATTGGGAGGCAATCATGCTTTATAACGACGCAATGCCAAATTGCCAACAAGTGATCACAGAATTTTGGGGTGAGAATAGTACCCAGTCCTGGTTTTATCAAAGATTCATCGACATCTATAATTACGAAATGAAAGCGACCCCGAAACTCCCAGCATTTGTTGACGTAACGTCACATCATTAGTGGAAATCAAACACTTACGATAAAACAAATGAGTGCGTTACCATAAGGCGTTAGCAAAAAAAGGTACAACAGCCAATGAGTCGTATACATATAAAAAAGTTTTTAAAAAATACCTGTTAAATTTTAAAATGATAACTGGATGATTCTGATAGATTTTGAGTGATTAAACCCTTTCAATTATTGTTATTATTATTATAAATTAATCAGCATAGCTTATTTATTTTTTTAAAATTCAATGCTGTCATTTTCTCTAAGAAAGAGGTAGCATTTGGTTGAACAAATAGAAAACTAGAATATCTCACCAATATTATGACAAAAAAAATTTACACTTCAATTTTTTATTCAGAACACACTTTTAACATATTTTATTTGTCGAAATTAAAAAAAATTTAAACCTCATTAAATCTATTTTAAAATTTAATTATTTTTTACTTTTATCCTTATTTTTTGCCAAACTTTTACCCATATTCAATATATATACTTTTTCAAGAAAATAAGAATCTACAAAACAATAAATTAAAAATAAAATTATACATTTATACAATAAATTTAGAGAGACGGCCCATATTGAGAATAAAAAGAAATGCTCTTTCTCCACCCTATAAATATCTCACCTCTTTCAAGCTAATTTTTATTTCGTAAGTACTCTCAATTAATGTTCGAAGTTCTACCCTATTTTTTTTAATAATTTCTTAATTAATGCTCATAATTTAATAACAGATACTCACTCCGGACTATTCTATAAAAATTAATAAGTGTTTTTTCATAAACCAAAGAAAACAGATAAAAACAATCAATATATTATATATCTACTTTTCTTTCACAAATCCCTCATTAAAATTTTTTGTGTATTTTCTTAAAATTATTCTTTTTTGGCCACAAGAATTTATCACGTCAAATCAATTTTTTTTCCCTGAAGAAAACGATATACGGGAATAAATTAAATAAAAAATAAAAAATCGTGACAAGCGAAACCCCTGCGTAGATATTATATTATACGCCCACAAGTACAAATTGATAAAATCGAGGCCCACCGTCTTTGATATTGGCATGTTAGGTTAGGCCCATACTGTGGACGACACGTGACCTCCATGTGATGTTTACCTTGCTCGTTCAAACACCAATCATGCTCGCCATGATCAATCTAGGTTTGCGATTTAATGCGAAGCGAGCTCGCGGCTAAAATATCGGGGGCCTAAAAATGCCAAGAGGAAGAAGGAAGAAGAAGAGGGAAGAAGAAGGAGGGAAGGAGGAAAACGCCGAATAAATCTCCATGGAAACCATTTCAAATCTAAATCTGAATTTATCTTTAAAATATTATTACTTCCGATTGAGAACTCATTTGTAAACTACAAACATAATATTATAATTAGAACAGGAGGTAATAAATTGTGTCTAAGAAAATTATTTTTTTAAGCTCTATGAGATTTGAGATTCTAATAACATGAGAAATCAAGCACCATGCTTTTACATACTTTTTATTTATTTATTTATTTTAATAAAATATGGATATCCTTTTATTAAAAGCAATCATATTTGAGATACTGTCAAGCACTAAATATAGGTATCTTTTCTAACGGGAATTCAAATCTTAATTTGTCACGTTGTGAGGAACTAACAACTTTCGTTAAACCCAATTCCTGTTGGTTTATTTATTTTCAATTGATCTCTTAAGTTTCAGATACAAATAATAAGGATTACGACGACTCTAACAGCCTCAAATATTTTTTCGGATACATCTGTGTTTCGCGGCCTAAAATATTTTGTGATATATACAACACTCTTAAAGTATTTTTTTCTTGCCTTGGTGTTGGACTAAAAAAAATTTACGGTGCTAATACATCTAAAAAAATACTATAAAGTACTAAATGCTTCAAAAAAATTTCAAAGTATTAGACACACTTGAAAATTTTTTCAGGAAATTAGATGTATTACAAAATACTTTAAGATATTCAATGTGCTGGAAAAAATACTTTAAAGTATTATATGCATTTTAATCTTGGATAATAAAATAAAATAAAATTTTTACACGTATTTCTCATTAAAAGTAATGATCCAAAATTTTAACATAATAAGGTCCACTGCTATTTATCGTGATGGGCATTCAAGTAACCCGTGAAAAAATATTTTAATATTTATTAAGTTTATTTGATATTATTAGATTAGGTTTGATTATTCACATTTAATTAATAACAAATCTCTTAAAGTGGTTTTATTTTGCCTACATGAGACGAACTCTCAGACAAATGTAAAAGACAAACACGTTCCCTTCACCGAACTAGCTTCACCCAATTACTATTGATCATGGTGAGCTTATTTTTATTATTACTGTGTGGGGCATACAATTTTTTAATAATGCTAGTAATATTAAATAAAGAGTACTTGCAGTAATTTTTATATAATATCTATGGAGACCACAAAATTTTTACAGTAATTTTAGATTATTTTTATTTGTATAATAATGATTATTAGAATGTCATGGCATGACGAGAGCGTGCTGAGGAATATTTCGAATCAATTAAGAATCAAAGAGAAAAAATTAAAACGCATGCAAAGCAGGGCGCTCTGTATAATATGCAATCATGCATTATTAACAGACAAATTATTAGTGTTAATGAAAGATTAATAGGAGACGGTAATCTGAGGAGCCAGGTGGCACATGGAGGATCATATGCTTTGTCAGGTGGGTCCCATTTGAAAATTTTAAAAAATAGATCTGAGAATTAAGGGGTGTTTGGATAGAAAACAAACCATGGTTTCAGAAGTGCTTTTACGGATTACGAAGTAAATATGTGGAGGAGATTACCTCGTTTTGCGGAAAAATGCTTCTGAAACCATGGTTTTGGGTTTCCCAAACACCCCTTTAGTGAGAATCCCTCCACTGTCTCTCTCTCTCTCTCTCTCGCGCTGGTTTCCTGTCTGCTTCCCAATTACCCCGTAAAATGATAAAATGATAAAATATACCAGCAATCATTGGGACACACAGTGCCTTTGAGACCGTACGAATTACCCATTTTGGCCTCCTTCAATTAAATAGCCTCCCAGACGCAAGTTGCAAACTTTGAAAATTTTGAGAAAGTGAAAGGTTAAATTAGTCCACTACGATATGCCAGTCATGAAAGGCGACTGAAAAATAAAATAGCGGATGAAATGAAAATTTATGTTCATGACTAAATACCTTAATATTCAGAGCCATAGAGCCAAGGTCAAAAAAAAAAAAAAACCATAGAGCTAAATATATTTGGGAATATGCAGTTGATGTCGGTTTTTTTGAATGGGTATGATATTCAGTTTGTTTTTTGAAATTTTAATTTTTATACATTTTGAATCAACCCTTACTAGCTTTCAAGTGGCTGAAACTCACCAATATTTATTGCGTCAATTAGATTTATAAAACTCATTCATTTTTAATTTTTATTCTACCTTTTTTCCTTTTTATTTTTCCTATCATTTTCCCTTCTCGACATTAATTAGCTAATGCTTCCCATTTTACTTTGTTGTCTCATGCTCGATAATTTTATCGTTCCCAGCTATTTTAAACATGCACCCGATTTTTTTTCCAAATAATGCTGAATTCATCATAATCAAATCTTTGGCTAATATTTTTCCACACCCCACACAAAATCACCGGAGATTTTTTCACGTCCCTCCACATGGTATGTTTGAGAAACATGAAGACGGGATGAGATTCAAATAAATGAATTCCTTCCACCTCACATCATATTTCCATCTGTCCCTTTTATTGAAAAGAACCGTCTCCCGGTTTTTCACGCAGCCCTTTTTCTTGAACTTGCAAGAAGCCTTCACCAAACTCTCAGCTGCTCCCAATTTACTATGTGCATCTTTTATATACTCTTTCGTTTATAATATAATTCTTTCTTTTTTGTCTACATATAAATTAAGCTTATAATATCTAGGGTATTGAATATTTACTTTTTTATTTTATAATTTTTTATCCACGTGAACTGATTAAATAGTCAGATTTATATTGTGAATTGGAGGAATGCATATACATAGATTCACACATATGATATATTTTTATAAGTCTTAAATTCTATTGATCAAAAGTAGAAACAAATTTAAGCGTCAGTGGACTTTAAATTATTTCCTCCGTCTGTATTCATTTTTTTATTCAAAATTTCATTTCCTCCATTGCTAACAAAAATGAAAATAAGTAATAATTAATTTTTTTTACTTTTTTTATCTTACAATGTCTCTTTATTAAAATTTTAGAACTCTACTTGTTTATGTTTTTTTAAAATCAAATTTATTAAAATTTTTGTTCTTTAAATTTTTCTCATATCAAATATAAGGTTAACCATATTCTATATTTTAAACTTTTTTGCTTTAAAGTATAATTATTACTACATCTAGTTCTTAATATAAAAGTTAATTTAATTTTTAATTTAGTTTTAAATATAAAATCTTAATTCATTTTATCTATCACATTTATTCATTTTTTTGAGATAATTATTATAATAATTGCATATGTTAAATATTTCATCAAATGACACTTGATTGTTAGAATATTTTAAAAAAATAACACTTATTTATTATAAATAATTAATTTAAATAATTTTTTAAATCTATTTGAATTCACTAATTAATTTTTATATTAAGTATTTCAGTTAACCAGTTTTTATATTAAACAGCAGAGGCGGTATTTTTTTTTTTCCTGGGGTAGTTAAGGGTGCAGCTTTAAACGGAGGACAAAACTGAAAAAGAAGAATTAACTTTTACATATTATATAGATATCACTTTACCAACTACTAGGCTTTTCTTCTTTTTTTTTTGGTCGAAGACCCTCCACTAGTGTTGAAATGCTTAGTTTTTAGATAAAACAATTAACAATATGTATAATACTTGTTTTGATATGAAAACATTTATAATACGGTATAAATGTAATTTACTTTTGGATAAATTGTGAATTATAAATCTCAACGGTTAATTGAGGTTAAAACCTTGAGAGCTTAATAACACTACATCGATTGTTTAATACAAGACCTTCTTGACTTAGTTTAACTAAATTAAGCAAGTTTATTAAATTAGTTATTTATAATAAATATGGGTTATCTTTTCTAAAATAATTATGTGTATTAGTTAAAACTACCATTTGATAAAATTTTTAACACGTGTGACTAATATAAAGATTATTTTAAAAAAGATGAATAAATACAAAACAAAATAAATTTAAGTCTTATATTTAAAATTAAATTAAAAGTTAAACTAGTTTTTGTTTATAAGTGATACTACCTCCGGTCCTAATTATAAGACCCGGTTAACTAATTTGAGGAGATTAAGGAAGTAAGTTAAGTTAGTTATTTGTAATAAATAAGTGTTGTTATTCCTAAAATATCCTTGCTAATTAAGTGTATTGGCTAGAACTATCATTATTAGAAGGACTATCTTGGAAAAAAATACATAAATATGAGAGACAAAATGGATTGGGGTGTTATAATTAGGATCAAACAAAAAGTCAAACGGGATCTTATATTAAGTACCGAGGTAGTATTTGTTGGGAATAAAATAAAAATTATTGGTTTAATTATTAAAAGGGTTCCAGAATCCACAGCTTTCCTAGTCCCCACTTTCTGGTAAATACTAGGTGGAAAATGATCACTGATACTGCAATTTTCAATTGGGAGGCTATAGAAACTGATGGTGATATAGGGGAGAATCGAGGGGGAGATATATGTGTATGTGTGTATATATAAAATGTACCCACTCTCTTACTTCGTGATCTGCCAGACTCCTTCAGTTCCTGATCTGGAGCTCTTTTTGTCCTTTTGCGCAGATTCGACCTCTTCAGCAGCAGCAGTAGCCACCAGCCAGTTCATGCTTCTTCATCATGAATCTTCATTCTTTTTAATCTGTAAATTTAATTTGATATCCAAGCAAGAGCTCTACTTAGGAAGTTCTTTAGTTCAATCTTCTAATCCAAGCATCCAATCTCCTTTTCTTTTCATCTCTTTACAGACGAAATTGCAGTGTAAGCCATCGATATTCTCAGGTATGCTCCTTTTCGTTAGTTGTACTGTTTAAACACGAGCACAGAATTCATGTTTGTGCCGGTGACCATCAGTATCTGCTTATGAAAATTTGATGATATTCCGAGCTTAACCTCATCACCGCGTTCCGTTTGTCGAAATTCGAGGGGTTAACTTCTGTTCTCTTTTGGTGTGGAAGTGGGAGTGCTTGAGTTGTTGATTCGGATTCTTCGTATTTTCTTAGCAGGTTACTTTACAGGACGCTGCAAACTTAAATTCATCTGTGACTGGAAATGAAGGGAGGAGCCGTGCTAGTGGCTATTGCAGCTTCTATCGGTAATTTTCTGCAAGGATGGGATAATGCTACTATTGCTGGTATTGATTCCTTTTTGCTTCCCTTCAACATCTCCATCTTTTGAATTTCTTTACTAACAATACTTAAAAAGGCAGCTTAACTGCTTAACAAGTGGGCAAGAATTTTACCAACACAAGCTACTTTAGAATCGAAGGAGCAGCCACGTGTACAACAACAAATTTCGATGCCTTACTAAGACGAATATCCCTTATTACGAAAACATGTAGTATAAAAGCGAAGCCTAATATTTCAGCGCTAAAGCAGAAAAATTTCTCGGAAGCTGCAGCTCTGCGTCTGACTGCCTCCCTTTAGCCATGATGCCGCTCAGCCTTCACCTGAATGTTTTCTCTCTTTTCATATATAGCGCAAATAAATGTAAATCAAGCCAATCCGAGCATAGTTACAACTAGTTACTTCTTCTTAAGTAGACAGTGTCTGGCACATGAGGGAGAGCTGGCATCCTGCAACAAATTTATTGGATAATGCTCCAGATTAATGCTTTCTCCTATCCAAACATTGCTGGTTTTAAAATCACCAGTGGCAACGTTCCCTTTTTTATTCTGTTGAATAGCGACCATCCCTTTTAAGTGTACGAAACATATAAGTAAGCTCTGTTCTGAATATCACTCATTTAGGAGAACGAGCTTTTGCCAAGTGATCAAATATTTTGCTGCTAAAAATTCGAATGGTCTGAAAGCAATTAGGTGTAGATCTTTAACATACAGGATGTAGGATTGAACTGGTTTATTTTGCTTGTATTTCTCCTGAGGTACATGATCTATCATGGAACAATTCCGTTCTCTCTGGTTAATTGTGCAAGATTTTTTTGGCCAGTAGCGTAAACCACTGTAATTATAAACAAGTGATGAGGTTGGCTGGCTCTAGATAGAGTTATCAATCTCAATGATCGACTTCTTAACGAGCTACTTGCACTTTTCTTTGCTTTCAGGTGCCATTGTTTACATTAAGAAGGATCTTGTTTTGCAATCAACTGTTGAAGGACTTGTGGTAGCCATGTCCCTCATTGGAGCAACATTGATTACAACCTGCTCAGGTTCCATATCAGATTGGCTTGGTCGGCGTCCAATGTTGATAATATCATCTACGCTTTACTTTTTCAGTGGTTTGGTGATGTTATGGTCCCCAAATGTGTATGTGTTATGTATAGCTAGGCTACTAGATGGATTTGGTATCGGTCTTGCTGTTACTCTTGTGCCAGTCTACATATCTGAGACCGCTCCATCTGATATAAGGGGATCTTTAAATACACTTCCACAGTTCAGTGGTTCAGGAGGCATGTTTGTCTCATATTGCATGGTTTTTGGCATGTCATTGACAACCTCTCCTAGCTGGAGATTAATGCTCGGGGTTCTTTCTATTCCCTCCCTCATCTATTTTGTATTAACAGTATTTTTCTTGCCTGAGTCTCCTCGGTGGCTAGTGAGTAAAGGAAAGATGGTCGAGGCCAAAAGGGTTCTTCAGAGATTACGGGGCAGGGAAGATGTTTCAGGTATGTTTGTACCTCTACATATGGCCATAGATTGTTTTCTATAGGTTTGGGAGAAGCTTACTTCATTTCGGACAGTGTAAACTTGTAATCATTATCATGACATTCTTGAATCATTTTGGATCATAGACGTGTCAGGAGATGTTTTCATTTCTTCAAAAATTAATTTATATGTTTCTTTTAATTTATATTTTTTCCCTTCCCATCTGATGATGGCGAAATAAATCACAACTTTATTTCCTGTGTCATGTGAGCTCCGCTTTTGAGGCCATAATTCTTATATTAGCCTTTTGCCCATGATTATATGAAGTAAATGGGCTTGGTTTCCTGAAATTGTGGGTTAGTCATAGATGGGGTTCCATTTGAAGGCTTTTGGCCCATTTTGACATGTAAGAAACCCACTAAATAAGACAGCATTTCTGTTTTTACTGAAACTATAAATTCACAACACAATAGCTCTTCTTATATGGGCAAGACTTCAGACATGAAGTATACGAATGTGGTAATGTCGCTGTAGAGTAAGGTGATCAATACAACCGCAAGATTGCTTGTGATTTTTAATTTCTAACTTCACGTGAATTTTTTGTACGTTTTGATAAAATCAAATATTATCTGCTGTAAATCCTTAATTTTCCTCTGTGATTTCATTGCATATCCAATGTCTATTTTCACATATCATCTTTACTTCTTTTTAATTATGATAGTTTCTTTGAGGGATTTATCAGATCCTGCATAATCATAATTTACCGGCAGGTGAGATGGCATTGCTGGTGGAAGGTCTTGGCGTTGGAGGAGAAACAAGCATAGAAGAGTATATTATAGGCCCTGCTGATGAAGTGGCTAATGGCATTGAACCAACAGCAGATAAAGATAAAATCCGGTTGTATGGATCTGAAGCAGGCCTCTCTTGGGTTGCAAAACCTGTCATGGGAAACAGTTCTCTCGGTTTGGCATCCCGTCAGGGAAGCCTTGCCAACCGAAGCATGCCTCTCATGGACCCTCTTGTGACTCTCTTTGGCAGTGTACATGAGAAGCTCCCTGAGACAGGAAGCATGCTTTTACCAAATTTTGGAAGCATGTTCAGCACAGCTGGGCCTCAAATCAAAGACGAACAATGGGATGAGGAGAGCCTTCAAAGAGAAGGTGAAGACTATGCCTCAGATGCTGCTGGGGACTCTGATGACAATTTGCATAGCCCTCTAATCTCACGTCAAACGACAAGTATGGAAAAGGAGATGCCACCTCCTCCTTCTCATGGCAGCATTATGAGCAGCATGAGGCGTCACAGTAGCCTCATGCAAGGATCAAGTGAGGCAGTTGGTAGTACAGGCATTGGTGGTGGCTGGCAGCTCGCATGGAAATGGTCCGAGAAAGAAGGTGAAGATGGTAAAAAACAAGGAGGATTTAAAAGGATTTATTTGCACCAAGAGGGAACTCCCGGATCTCGACGTGGATCCCTTGCATCAGTTCCTGGTGGGGATGCTCTTGGTGAAGGTGAATTTATCCAGGCTGCTGCCTTGGTTAGTCAGCCTGCTCTTTACTCCAGGGAACTTCTTGATCAGCATACAGTTGGGCCTGCTATGGTTCACCCATCTAAGACTGCTTCAGTGGGACCAATATGGAAAGCTCTGCTTGAACCAGGGGTTAAGCATGCATTGTTTGTTGGTGTTGGAATTCAACTACTTCAGCAGGTAATATGTGGTTGCAATAAATGAGCTTTTAACCCATGATCTTGTTGTTTGGAACTTGAAAGCCTGTTTGTTCAGTTTTGCATAATCCAAGGTAAAAATCAAAAAGGTTTGCATAGTCATATTCTTCCAGTCCGAATTTCTTTCTTTCTTTCTTTCTTTTTTTTTTGTTGGCCAGATTCCGGTCCGAATTTCTACTTTGTCTTTTATGTACACAGCATCTTTTCTATTGGTTTATGCCATCCGATCACTGACTAACATCTAATTCTAAATATTTTAATACAGTTTTCAGGAATAAATGGGGTTCTATACTACACTCCCCAAATCCTTGAGGAGGCAGGTGTTGAAGTTCTTCTCGAAAATTTAGGCCTTGGCACGACATCTGCATCATTTCTTATTAGTGCGTTCACAACCTTGTTAATGCTTCCTTGTATTGGTTTAGCCATGAGGCTCATGGATATATCAGGCAGAAGGTATGCTCTTATTCTCCTTCTGGTCTACCTGCTTATTTTTCTTGGAAATGCTTCTGATAGAGCCCAACAGATTAGCATTAGCCTATTAGAAAGGTAGAACCCATAGACTGATAAGTCCCCTAGGCATCCCATACCATTCAATCCAGTACTCAAAAGAATCCTAACAGAGTCCTACCTTTCCCAACTGGCATTATGATGGTAGAAAAGATTCTCTCCCAAAAGACGAACTTGTGAGGAAGCTAGAATCTTTAAACATATAAACCTATCCAGGCACCGTATACACGAAGGACACAATAATAATATCCAAACAGATACATTTTTTTAAAAAAGTTTCTTTTGTGTGTGTGTGTGTTGGTTGTATACTTGATTTGTGATTTATTGGGAATAAGTAACTTACTTGGTTAATGCAGGCAATTACTACTCAGCACACTTCCTGTGCTGATAGTGTCACTCATTATTTTAGTGATTGGAAACATAGCGGACTTTGGGAATGTGGTGCATGCAGTAATATCAACTGCATGCGTTGTAATATATTTCTGCTGCTTTGTGATGGCCTATGGACCAATTCCAAACATACTTTGCTCAGAGATTTTCCCTACAAGGGTCCGTGGGCTCTGTATTGCCATATGTGCCTTGGTGTTCTGGATTGGAGACATCATCGTCACTTACACACTGCCTGTGATGCTTAGTTCCATTGGACTCGCTGGTGCTTTTGGAATTTATGCTGCTGTGTGCTGCATCTCATGGGTATTTGTGTACTTGAAGGTTCCAGAAACCAAGGGTATGCCCCTTGAAGTCATCACTGAATTCTTTGCTGTTGGTGCAAAACAAGCTGCTTCTACCAAGAACGAGTGATACAACCACTAGGTGTTATATATACTCTCCAATGTTAGTTCCTGTCTTTCGTCTTTGAACATTTGTGCTAGTTAGCAGCATCCCCCTAATGGACGAAGTAGAACATGTGTTGTTCTTTCATACGAAATTTTGCATTTTAGATATGAAACTTGGAATATCTTTAGTCGAAAGACTTTAAAAACTCAAAGAAATGTCCCATTATGATGGCGCTATTTTTTCTTCGAATGCCGTATTAATACACACATCCAACTTTTAAACTTTTCATGGACTACTGGCCAAAAAATTTACAACAAGGCGTGTAAGATTGTGAGAATAAGAACAATATTGACATGAAAAGATGGCGAGGGATGACCGATGGTTTATTAAGTACTGGCGTTTCTTCCTCAACGATTTTTTAATTAAATCTTTTAATTCCGCTTTAAAGGAAAACGTAAGAAACAATCACTTTCTTCATATTTTGTATAAGGGGGTGTTTGTATGAAACCAAATCATGGTTTGGAGAATAGCTTCTAGAGAATAGATTTGGAAATAATAGATTTTGTGAAAAAGTAATTTTGATAAAGTGAGAGTGTTTGGATAGTTGTTATTAGAATCACTTTTTATATGTGCAAATTACTAAAAAAGGTATAAGTTAATATGATAATTACATTACAAAAATTTTATCATATATTTTAATTTGAAGAAATAAAATTGTAAATAATATATTTTTACTAGCATAATTAATAATATATTAGATAATGTAATTAATAAATAATTAATATGTGTATATATATTTGATTTTCTCGGTTGAACAATCTAATCCTGGCGGAAAGGAAAAATGATAACATTTGCTAAGAAAGCCGTGAAAACTAAATGATATTACCTTTTTTTTTTTAGGTCAAAGGGAAAACTAAATGATATTATATTTAGAAAATTGGTTTAGCTTCATTAGCGTTCCAGCAAGAAACGAAACTCCCGAAGTCCAAGCAATCGACAGGCCAACAGGCGTGAAATAATTTTTGTGGGTATTTTTGCCAAATAAATGGTTGGCAGCTTCTGACATTCCTAATTATCACTCACATGACTCATTTTCAAGTCCCAGGGGCGAAAAATTCTCACTTTTCAGTAAACCATGGTTTCATTGGCCAAAACCAAGGTTTTTCCTCAAACTAAGGTTTTGATAAAAATGAGACTGTTTGGATATCACCTGGTCTAAACCATGGTTTTGACTCTCAAATTATGGTTTTGAATGATATCCAAACAGGTCCTAAATTAGATAGCCGGATTGACTCAATTAACTCCCCCCCCAAAAAAAGGGACAATGAACAAAAAAAAACTAAAATTTTGTAAATGTCAAACAAGGAATTTCAACAAAAATTTATTGTCATTTATAAATTCAGACTTGTCAATACCAAATAAAATTGTGTTACCAAACCTGATTTGGGATTTGTAATTTCCAACTTTTTTTATCATTCTCTCCAAAAAAAAAAACAGAAAAAAATGTATATCAAGTCAAAATAAACTCCTAATTCCTAAATCCAAAACCGAAAGCAGAACTCTCCAAACTAAAACGAATGCCATTTTTTATTAATTTTAGTTACCCACGTTTTCCCCTCTTATTCCTTACCCACAAGAAAGCCTTTTTCATACTTTTTAAATTTCAAACAAACAGTAATCAGTAGTGACGGTACTGAGTACACGGAATTTAAACAGATGACGTAAAAATGAAATTGTGCTGTCAAAAAATAGGAGTTCAAGTATAATACTCTTCCAGTCTTTTATATAAAACCTATTTAACTAATTTGATTATATTAAAAAAGTTAAGTAAATCAGTTAGTTAGTTATAAGAAATATGACATGTTTTTTTCTAAAATACCATAATCATCTTTCTTAATATTCTCCCTTACTTACTTAATTATAGTTGAAGGAGTATCTATAAGGATAATTTAAAAAAATTAATAAATATGAAAAATATATCTAGAATCAAAACTAATTTAACAATTAGGTTTTATGTTAGAGACCGGAAGAGTATTTGATATAGTGAGCCTAACCCACATCCATGCGAATATATTCTACCTTGTGAACATGTTTGAGGAATCGTTAGCGTCTATGTGTGAAAATGTGTTCAGTCAATCATTCGATCGCCCGACCGCATAAACGCGAGCACCATCAAAACTCATGTCAGGATGAATAAAGCATATTCCAGAATCCAAATCAAACTTTCATCACCATTGCAATAAAGCAAATTCCAAAACCTCTGCCCACCGTTGGTTTTTCAATCAATTTTGTTAGTGGTGAGGATGGAACAAGTGCAGAAGTTGGGAGCTGAGTGCACATGCAGTATTTAGTATGTACAGTCATCGCCTATACAAATCGCAACTTTTGAGGCTACCAGATCAACAGGGCAAAATTTCGGAGCAAATTCAAATCTACACTTATGTTAAAGTGGAGATTCACTAATTCCCTCAAAGCAGCTTTACCTTGAGCATTTCTGGCAGATGAGCGGTATGCTAACTAAGGACCCGCGTTTTCCTCAGATGCTGATGGACTTTCAACTTTATCTGGGTCACTCACCTGATTGTTAATGGAAGTCTTCTCTGCTTGGCCATTTGATTTGACGTGGGACTTCAAAGGTCTATCAAAATCTTGACCATTGGTAGGATCTATCATCAACCTGTTGAGTGTTTGCTCCTGCAAAATGGGAAAAAATGTTACAAACGAGACACAAACATTTCAAGAAATAAGAAAAATGAAAACTTACAAGACAAAAAGCCTGCCAATTTGCAGAAATCAAGTATTTTTGTCACGTAACCAAAATATAATACGGCATGTAAAGACATATGACATGCCTAGTCTATAAATAAATTCAAGAGAGCAGCTCCATGCCTCATACAAATGAATTAATGTTGGGAGAGAAACCAAAACACGCTAACTTTTTGGCTGGTTAACGAAGTCACCATCCTGGGTTCATAGCTCAAATGGATTTCAAGACTCTGATATAGTGAACTGTAGCTGCAAGTAGTTTTTCCTCCCAAGAGACTGAAAAGTTAATTTTCAAAAGTTATA
Source organism: Neltuma alba (assembly GCF_004799145.2). NCBI lineage: Eukaryota > Viridiplantae > Streptophyta > Magnoliopsida > Fabales > Fabaceae > Neltuma > Neltuma alba. Next base: position 22,949 of record NW_021637275.1, read on the forward strand.
ACTTGGGATAGATAGCCCTATGTTGTTTCCTATGCAACAACCATCACCTTGGTATTTACTGGAAGGCATCTTGAAGTACTCATATACAAACTCTTACTGCAAAGACTCATGCTCTAGTATTGATAATCCAAAATCAGGAAACCTATGCGTTTGCTTGGTTCAGTAATCATAGTAATAGGGTAATTAAAGTGAGCATTCAATACCGGTGGAATTGCCGTTGGATGTCGAAAAATGAAAACCAAGTATTTCTTCCCTAGAAAACTATCTGGCTCCTCGTGTCTGTGTAGTAATTTAGTGAATGCTTACACTTTCAAGGGCTTCGAGCTTTCTGTGGAGGGCTTCATGCTCTGCTTGGATACGCAAAGGAACTCCATGCTTTTGATAGACATTGTTTTGCGCGAAGTTCTCATCGATGTCAGCAGCAGTAGTTGCAAAAGGATGATTGGCGGGAATCCACCTGATAGAGTCAGGATCAACATCGGGAGGTAGAGAGTCTCCTTCTTTAAGAAACATAGTTGGCCGCTTCCACCGGTAGGCCCGTGATCTCCTTCTCTGGTGGATGGCTTGCTGCTCTTCAGTAAGAGTCACTGGGGCCAAGCGGTAAAGCTTTCCACACATCTCAACGGTTGATTTGCCTTTGCTAACCTTTACTAGGGGGTTATTGAATGGGTCTTCATACTTGAGAGGCCTTGATCTGAATGATTTTGATTTTTGAAGCATCCATCAAATATAATGATAAACGATAATGAATGTTTTATTAACAAGATTAAAGGCAAAAGGGTAATAGAATCATACATGCCTCTTGAATCGTATCTAAGCTGGCCACGTCTCACGAGATCAGCGACGGAACCAGGACGCTTGTATCTCGACTTCCTCACCGCAAACGCTCGGACGGCCGTAACCAAAACAACAATGGCAACACATAACAAATCCAAAACTTGCTTGGAGTTGAATTCGTCTGTTCAAAAATGGAATTTGTTTGAGAAGCATAAGTTACCAACTATCAAGCAACAATTAATCAACACAAGGCTTAGCATTATAGCATACCAGGAGGGAAGGGGAGATCTAACAAGCTCATGAATTTTGGCAAAGCAACTATGAGTTACATAATAATGTTGTTCCCTAGGCTCTCTACCGGAAATCGCAGTAGCGTCCGATAATTTAGGTTTCAACCAGAGGTGTCGTCGCTCGCGTCGCAGCAAAAGGACATCTCATTTCTCCGCCGGACTTTGGAAAAACGACGGCCGGAGGAGGAGCTGGAGACGAAGTTGTGGAGGCAGCTCTTAGCCTATGTTTGAATTGAGGTCAATAGTGATATACACAATTGTGAAACTCTGACAAACACATAGTCGCTAAGTCTGAACAAATCAAGACCAGACTACTTACCTCGACAGAAATCCATTCAAACCTCAATCCCCAAAATGTTGTCGACCCCATTTCCAGGAGCTCGAGTCGAGGAGGGCTCTGGTTCTCAAACTGTTTCCCGAAGCTGCTTTCTGCTAACTCTGCAGTGTTCTTCCTAGTTCCAACTTAAAATCACCCCGCGAGTTCATGAAATATTTATTTAAGATAATTAATTGGTAAAATTGTTGAAAAATCGTCATTGAAAATTTAATTAGTCAAAAAACCTAAAAAAAAATTTATACAGATCTTATTGATGCTCATTTAGGTCCTTAGTGATTAAATTTTTAATAGAGGAGTTTTCTCGAATAAATTATATGATTTATATTTTATAATTTATGAACAACGTAAATTTTATATGGTCCGAGACATAACGCAATGGTAAGTTGGTAACCGGAAAGCGTGTCTATCTTGTTGACAAAATTTGCACATCTCGTGTTTCATTTGTACAAAATCACAGGGCAGAGGTGGTGGAAGCGCCAGTGATGGAAACTCATTAAAAGAAGATACGAATTGTGATAAATTTTATTTTATAGGCTCAAATACCTGAAATGAAAATTACATTTTAATCGAATAAAATATACAAGATACAAGCACAGCAACTCGCACAGCTAATTTTATTTAATTCTTACTCAATAATTAGCTGATAAAATAAATTATAAAACACACACACACACATGCACCCACTTAAGCGGGTGAATAAAGATGAAGAGGAAGCCTGGGCTCAAGCACTGCTTCAAGAGGCAACTTCTTGGCGATGGAAAGCCCACCAGTCTCCTCCATATTCAAGTCCTGCTCCTTCACAGTCCCAGGAAGCTTCCAATTGAACCCATGAACCAGATTCGCCACACTGGACAGAATCACCTTAAGCCAAGAGGGTAGCCAGGGCACATCCTTCTTCCCGCACCAAATGGCAACAGCTCAAAGTCATGACCGTGCACATCAATATCCTTAGTTGGGCCACCAATGATCTCGGGCTCAAACTCGTTGGGCCTGACCCAAACTGTAGGGTCCCTCCCTATGGCCCATACATTCAGAGCCACTTGGGTCCCTTTGGGAATGTCATAGCCCTCAATTTTACAGTCCTCTCGGGATTCCCTCGGAATCAGTGTTGGTAAAGCAGGATGTAGCCTCATTGTTTCTTTAACGATTGCTTTAATGTAAGGTAACTGAACCATGTCTTGTTCTTCAAAACCCATCTGTTTGTCCCTACTACTTTGTCTAGCTCTTCTTGTGCCTTCTTCAAGACTCGTGGCTTTTTAAGAAGCTCTGACATGGCCCATTCCACTGTTATAGCAGAGCTCTGCGTTCCACCTATGAGAAGATCCTGTGGGCATATATGTGTACGTGCATAAGAAAGCAACACTCTTACCAGGGAAATGCAGTAAAAGAAAATTTTTTTAATAAGTTTAATTTAAAAAATTAGAGAAATAGGGATAAAATCTTTAAATTAATTTTGCTGGCTCTTTTATCTTAGATATTCTTTTTGTCAAAATTTTATAACTGTACTTTCTTAATTTTTTAGATCGAACTCGTTAAAATTGTCTTCCTCTCCTATATTAGAAATAATACTTCCAAATTTTCTTATAAAAACAACAACTTTTTTTTAACTGTTTTTCTCAATGTGTTGTGTGTGTGAGAGAGAGAGAGGTAGTTCATGTAAAAACATCCAGCTAGTTCATGTGAAAACGTAAGTGTGCTTGCCTGAGTAATGGCTTTGACATTATGCCTCTGAAGCTTGAGCTCGCGAGTGGGATTATCTGCAGCTTGCAAAAGGAGATCCACCATATCATTGGCAACGTAATCCTTAAACCCTTTTCTTCTCTCTCACCGTGTTCATTCAATACGTGTTCCCAAAACCTGTCGAATTTCTTACTCACGACCTTCATCCTCTGACGTATCCCTGCAAGTCCAAGAATTGAAGCCAGGGAATGAAATCCCCAATATTCAGAAAACCACTGTTCAGTAACAGAAACTCGTCCAGCATCCACCTGAACTCGTCCGGCGTAATGATAGCATTTTCGGTTTTCTTAACGTATGTCTTCCCCAAAACCATGCGACTTATGATGTTGAGGTTGAAAACGTTGAGGTACTCCTTTAAGAATATGGTTTTGCTAGAAGAACTGTAAAGTTCATTCGCCATAATTCTGATCTCTTCCTTTCTGATATACTCATAGGAACCCAAGCTTTTGGGAGAGAAGAGTTCCGTTAAACAAACCTTGCGGACTTGGCGCCAGTATGGGGAGTAGGGGGGCCCAGACTATGTTGCAGTGGCCGAAACCTGTGTACTTACCGGCGGCGGTTCTCGGCCGCGATGCTAAGGAGCCATCGTGGATTTTCAGAAAGGCCTTGGCCATTTTCACCGAGGAGCCGACGACGACGGACTTGGAGCCTAACCAGATGTGCATGATGGGTCCGTACTTCTGGGAGAGAACATGGAGGGACCTGTGAGATTGTGGGCCTATGTGGTCGAGGTTTCCAATGACGGGCCATGCTCTAGGGCCTGGAGGTAGATTGGGCCTCGGCCGACCGAGACGGCGGAGCAAGAAGAGGACGAGCAAAGCGGCGACGGCTGAGAACCATGCGCCTGCCACTGGTATTGCCATCTTAGCTGTGGGTTTGTGTTTAGAACTAGTGGAAGCTGGGAAGTTTGCGTTGGCGGGCATTGAACAGGATATTTACAATTTTTTTTCTTCCTTGAATACATTTTTATTTAAGTTTTTTGTTCACCACACATCAGGGGGTTGAAAAGTTAGCGGAAGGCCCGCATTTGGTGCGCCTGACTTGTGAGGGCGATCCCATCACGCACGTTTAAAATATTTTCATCACAGAAAGTATTGCACACTAATTTTCTATACGGCTACTTCAAACTAATTCTCAAATTTAGGACAGATAGCAGTAGATGCATATTATAGAATTTCAATCGCCTTAATATTTATATCAATTTATATTTTATGTATTTAATTTCCCCGGAAACAAAATCTTGGGCCGGCGCATGATGTTAAACAAATACGCAGTCCTTGTCCCCTGGTGACGTACTGCACTGGACCAGATTGATGCTTTTCCTCCCACGTCTCACAAGCGTAGCGTATAGGGGTGAGCAATGGGCGGGCTGGGCTAGCCCAAGGGTTAGCCCATAGCCCGCCCATTTATGAATAAACGGGCATGGGCTAGCCCATAACCCGGTAGTAGCCCGTTTTAAGCCCGTATTAAATGGGTTTGCGGGTAGCCCGTTTGGACTGACCGGGTTATGGGTAACCCATTTATTTTTTTACTTTTTTTTTACAATTTTTTCAGCATAGTGTAATCTTAGTTATATATAAGTAAGTCATAAACAGAATAATAGATCCCAACATTTAAATTTTTTAATGGACGAACTTAATATATGTGGAGGGACTCTTCAGCGTTTGCACATTGTACATCTCTGTTAAAAAAGTCGACTGTGTTTGCGCTGAAATTTTATCTGGTCTTTGAATTATTTTCTTTTTTGGGGTGAGATATTATTGCTTATTTGCTTTATTATTGAGATGTATGAAGAGTGCATATCATGATCTAAATTATTTGCTTCAATAATTTCCTTTACCCGGAAGCCCCAAATTCATCCCGACCAAGATGATTCAAACCCAATAGTCATTATTTGGAACAGCCGAACAGAGAGACAACGAAATGGAGGAACACTGGAACAGAGAGAAGTCAAAAACAAAAATTTACCGAACAAAGAGCTACCAGGCACTAGCGATAGCGACCTTTGCTTCAATCTTCAACATATCGAGGGATGCCGCCACCAGTCCACCACGAGAAGCTGCTGAGAGGCAAGAAGTCGAACTCAAACTCGAAGATGGCAAGACGTAGTACTGGAGCTCCAATGTCGAAGATGAAGATGCAGCAACCCAGCGTCACAGGCTCGCAGATGATTACTGATTCACTGGAGCTCCAATGTCGCAGATGAAGATGCAAAGTCACGGCCTCACTCCCTCGCAGACGAATCGATTACAGTTCACAGACCGCTGGAGCTAGAAGCAAACTGGGCAGCTGGCTTGAAGTCGAATCGCAGAGGAGCTCAGACGCAGACACAGATCGAAGGCGGCGGAGACGTAGTGACGCTGAGAGAGTTGTTCAATGTTCACTGTTCAGTACTTCAGTCGAAACTCGAAAGAGTGGAAGTGCCGAACTGGAGTGGAAACTGGAATGGAAAGAAGCGGATAATGAAAGCTTGTGAAATCGAAATGAAAGGCAGCTGAAGGCTGAAGCTAGGTCTAAACTCTAAAGAATAAAAATATTTTTTTAAAAAAATAAAACTTAAATGGGCTGGTATGGGCAGCCCGAAGCCTTACCCATAGCCCGTCCCGTTTAATGGGCTACCCCGCCCATTTAAGTCAGCCCGTTTATTATATTCTATTTGGGCTAATTGGGCGGGCTTTAATGGGTAAAAAATTATTGGGTTATGGGCGGACTAGCGGGTTATGGGTTATTTGCTCACCCCTAGTAGCGTAGCCACAAGTGGGCACATCTTGCTCAATCTCTCATGGCGCCCACAAGCCCCACGTCAGGCGCGAAAGGCTTGACGTGTGTAACTTCCTTTTCTATCTAGTAAATAATCTTTGTTGTGTGCTCAGGGACAACTCCTGGATCCGTGCGCAATGGTAGCGCGTCTGACTCCAGATCAGAAGTTTGCGTGTTCGATTCACGTCGGGTTCAATTCCCAGTTTTTAGTGATTTTAACTGAATTAACTGAATTTGAATATCAAACATGTGTGCGTTTTTGGTAGAATGTAAACCATTCCCTGTCAGTTGCAATTGTTTTTAGATAATTTCTGAGCATGGAAAATTAGTTTTATAGCCATAGATTGACATGAAACTAACAGAAAATGTATACCAATATAGTCCTGCTAATCTTAGCATTAATGTAATAGAAAGTTGAACCAGTTGCATGATGTCTTCTTCATGTCCTGGAGTAATTTAATCAATAGTAGAACTTCTCATGCTTTATTTATCAACACAATAACAAATATACTCCCCTTTTAATTATCATGTATCAAAAAAAAATTTCACATCTTTCTCACTATCATCTATTTATAAAATTCCTA
>NW_021637276.1:0-46699 GCF_004799145.2 Neltuma alba
GAAATTGAAAGTTTTTTTCTCCAAGATACCATTATTTATGAAAGAGAGAGAGCATAAAAAGAGAATAAAAAAATTATTATAATAAAGAGAATTGTAAAAGAGAGAGAATGTGGATGAAGAGAGATGATGGTTTGAAAAATAAGATAATAAAATATATTGGGTATAAAATAAGTAATTAATGGAGGCAAAATACGAAATTTATTAAAAAAATTTAAAATAATTTGCAAATGTTACTTATATTAGAGACAAAGAAAATAGTAGTTATTGCATAAAAATAGGGACAAAGGGAGTACTAGCAATTAATAATCTCCTTAATATCTTTAAAGTAGTTATTTAACTTTTATATTAAATATCGGAAGACAATACTAGTACTAGGCTGTATTTCTGAATCTCTAAGGCTCGTACATAAACATACACAATCTCAAACCAGTAGGTTACAGCACTTATTTATTGATTCTCTTTGCTACAAATGTATGCCAATTGATGGAGAATTGGTGGTGGTGGGTGGAACTGCTTATTATTGTGCATGTGTACGTGGACGTAATATATATAGTATAGAACATGGCATAAAAAATTAACATCAAAACACACAAGTAAGTAATAGGTGGTCTCTCATTTTTAGCAGTTCATCATAAATATTCTTTCTAGTAACTCTCTGAATAATGCTTCAAGGAATCCAATGCTGCAAAAAGAATAATATGGTTCCATTTATGGCCAATGGAACTTCAACAACTACCATCATTCATTATCATGCTTTCACCATTTGTAAAGCGAAAATCAAAAAGCTCACATTCTCGCCATCATTACCAGCCAAGACCAAAGTTTTATTAATAATAGGACCCCAATACAAAAAGAATGTCAAGACTATTCTATATATATATATATAGTCACTTTTTGCCAACCAAAGTTGGTTGAGTGGTTAGGTCATCAGTTCGTATTTATTAATGAAAGTTTGAAATTTCTTGTTCATGCCAAGAGTTTTGTCAACACCACACATATTAGGGTTTCAGACTTGTCGATTATGTTACACAGAAAAATCGTCAGATAACTTGAAGTAGAGATTGCGTAAGAACTTATTAACAGCTTATTCTATTGATGATCAAATGAGCTAAGTATAAGAAAATATTTGACAGTTGTTTCCTTTTCTATGGGAAGAAAGTGTAAGAGAATAATCTATTAACATATGTCTGATGCCGACATTGAATTATATATGAGTTCTGAGATATATCCAACTCTAATATATATATATATATATATATGTACACACACACATACACGAGTGATTGACCTGTACAAAAGAAAAGAAAAAGAGAAAAAAGAGATATCTAGAAGTAACTAGAGTTCAAACTTTGAGTTAAGTCAAAATTTATCAGAAACACTGAGTTCCATCAGATGACTTTTTCACTGCAAGAGAATATGAAGACCATATACTTTACTTTCCTTCCTTCATGTGCATATATATATAATCTTCATGCTCCAACCCAGTTTCTTGGAGAAGATCGATCCCTCACATGATGACATGCTACTAATCTAGCTATCAAGGAACCGAATTGATTCGTATCGATCTGTTCTTTTCAGTATGCTTCAGACATATATACATGACTTAAAGTTTCAATTACATATACAAATTGATTCTGTTGTATCAGATTATCTGTATCATATATAATTAACTTATCTGTGTCAGTATATATCCAAACTTCGCAAAGAACCTGCAAAATAGAAACCCATGAGAGATAGATTATGGACTAGTGTCCATACTCGAAAGCCTTGCTGATTCAAATTAAACCATGCATGAACCTGCAAGATGAAAAATCGTGTGAGATTTGAGAAATCTAACTATATATTTATATGTAGTTGGCAACAGAAAGAAGACACAAGTCTGTGTGTGTGTCTATATATGTATATATATGTATATGTATATTCACAACACAAGAGACGTGAAGATTATAGTTTGGCGACGCTGCAGAAACTGATAAGGAAGCTCTCAAGTAGGTTCTCAGAGACAAATTCGCAGAACCCGTTTGGCAAACTGACCATCTCCATTGATTCGCACCATGTGGGATGCTATATGTTTGGATTGAAAAGAGAGAAGAGATAGCTAAGGAGAAAGGATGAAAGAAAAGAGAGATATTATTGTTTGAATGAAATCAAATGAACCTTTAATTTTCGTATAATTTTTGACAATTCTGTCTCTGCTCATCATCAACCCAGAGAGAGAGCTAGGTAGCTAGCAGTAGGGAGGTGGACAGAATGCCAAAATGGCTATGGTATGGAACAGGCCTCTGAGAAACCCTAGAGAGCAAGAGAGAACTCTGAGAAGAAAGAGAGAGGGTGGTGGGTAGGTAATTAGGTGTGTGAGAGAGGAATATAAGAGAGAAAAGTCGATATAATTGGGTTGTATGATGAGGCTTTGAATTAAGGTGGCATTTTGTGGAAAGATTGTGTGTTGGTGTGTGTGTTCTTATATATATATATATATAGAGAGAGAGAGAGAGAGAGAGGAGAGAGACAGAAATATATAGAAGCGTGCATGGAGATGTAGGACTTGTGGGGGGGGTATGGTGGGAGCTACCAAACTTCTGTATGTTTTCAAACTTTGAACTTTTCTTGTGAGAGTTCCCATGGAATTACATATCATCCTCCTGCATGCTATTTAAGCTTCAAAATATAAGTTAATTTTTATATTATCAGCATAATTAATTTTTAAATTGTCTTGAAAAGTGATTTATTGTATCAGGAATTTAAGGGGAAAAACCAGCAGACATCAAAACATTAATTTAATGAAATCTCAATTCATTTGAAGCTCTATATGAAAATAGTTCTCAAAATAATCATAGTTTTCTTTTTAAAAAATTCTGAATATTTTTAAAAGTTAACATAAACAATACAATATCTTTTAAATTAATTTTTTTTTGCAAAATAAAATTTATTTTCATTTAAAAAAAATTGAAACAATCAAATAATTGAATAGGAGGACATATAAAAACATGGGGCCACAGGAAATAAGTGCCGGCCGAACATCGTGTTCTTTGCCTTTTTTTTTTGGGACTCAGTGTTCTTTGCCTTTTGCATACTCTTCTACATATAAGTAATTCTACAATTTTTCGCATACCAATATTTCTATTAAATTGATAAAAAAATTTATATTTGCACTTGTTAAAAAAGTTATTAAAAAAATATATTGTATATTTTTCTCATATACTTTTTGTTGTATTCAATAGGAATAAAATTAAAAAATGATCATTAATCACCTTAGACTTATATGTAAGACCAAATTTTTTCTATAAATAACTCACAGGCAAGGCCAAAGTGGCAAGGTTTTGGCGTCCTTCTTCAGTTACCAGATAAAATATCCCCTCCATTCCTCTAATTACCTCATTATTTTTTAAAAAAAAAGTAGGTTGGCTTATTAATTTTATCCGGAAATAAAATATTTTTCAACTTTGTTCATGTGTTTTTTATTCTAAGTATCTAATTTCTTATCAAATTCAAGTGATTTCTAACACCGTCTTTGTAAACTATACTAAATTTCAACATTATATTAGTTTTTACCTATTCTTACCATTCTTATTAAATATGAGCATATATAAAAAAATTAATATTCTTTAAAATTATCAAGGGCATCAAGAAAAGCTTCTAGAAAATGCCTTACAACGTTGATAATATTCGAAAAGTGTTTGTTAGAGACAGATTCAGTAGTTTATATCATCTTCTGTCCTTAATGCAAATGCAAGTTAAGAGGTAGATTTAATTTTAAATATAAGATATTAATCTGTTTTATCTTTCAAATTTATAATTTTTTTGTAAAATATTCTTGTTGATTGTAAATGATTCCACCAGGAGTAGTTCTAATGTATATGATCGAAAGAAATAGTATAAATTTGTTATAAATAACTAATTTAATTTTTTATTTATTTAATATGTCTAAATTTAGTTAGCTCTTGTATAAAGATGGGCAAAATTATATATCTTCGGTCCTAAATATAAAACCTCATTTAATATTATAAACGAGATTTTATACTATCTCTGGTCTTAATTATAAAACATCATTTGTAGACTATAAATAAAGTCTAATTAGGATAGAGGGTAGAAGTTAGAACCGGAGATAGCAGAAAACAACTTTTTTCCCAAAAGACACCGTATGTTTAGAATTGGAGGAATTATGAATAAATAGAGAGACCTCGGTGTCCTTAGCGTAGACAGACAGTACGACTAGGAATGGGACGCCATGGCCATGGGCCAGCTGCTACTTTTTTCCCCTCCCATGCAATTGGCACTATTTTTAACTTTTTAAAGGATCTGATTTATCATCTTACGTTCTTTTCTTTTCTTTCTACGGAAAAAAAAGAGAGAGAGAAATAACAATCCCGGACCATGCTAAGCCATTGATTTTAATGGGAGACCTCTAATTATTAAATTTCATTAAAAAGATTATGGTCTATGTTAGGATTAAAAACTTGAATTGACAAAATTGCCCTTCTATGTGTATAACCATGGACTGCTAGAATCACATAACATTAATTGTGAATTCCAAATAAGACACATATGTGAAAATTAGATGATCCATGAGATTGCTCTTAATCTGAAAGTCTTGTGTAGCCCAAATATTCTCTTAATTAGTGAATACACAGGGGTCTTCAGTTCAAGTTTTTCTTTGGTTCTGTAAAGACTGCAAAGATCAATTATTTTTTTGGATTTGTTTTTGGGCAGCACCTTCAAAACCACCGCTTTCAGGCAATCAAACTTGGAAGGATATATTTTTCTTTTTATCTTGTTTTAAGGAGTGTAATTCTAGGGTAGTATCTTATTCTTCTTTATTGAATTTCACTCAGGATAACTGTTACTCTATCTGTTTTGTAGCCTTGCGACCCATTCTCATTTTAATGATATTTTGACTTTTTAACAAAAAAAATTAGTGAAAACGCAGATTGAAGTATCAGAAAATTTCAGCATCAGTAGAGAGAGAGAGAGAGAGAGAGAGAGAATATGGCTTCTTTTTGAAGAAGGGAGGGTCAATGTATGAAACTATGCATGTGGTGTGCTTTTGAGCAAAAGAAGATGCAGAGCATGCTGTCTGTGTCTCCCACTTTCTTTTTGTCAACTCCATTTTTCCCCCCTCCCCATGAAGGCCTAGGTGAAAAAACAAAACAAAATTAATAGCTATGCCAAAAGTATTATGTATATATAATAATTAATATAATTTTAAATTTTAACTTGGTCAGAGTCAGGGATGCATAATGATAAGCTAAGGAGCTATTGGAAGAAGTGCTTAATGCTTGCCTAAGGTTAAGGGTTTTAATAGCACTAAAATTATCTACCCTTCATGATTTATTAGGCTCCCTATTAATACACCCTTAATTCTACGCACATCATAGCAGGCTTCTGTTTGCTCCCCAACAAAGCCCTTATTCCCCGTAGGTATGTGACTCTTTGGTTCACCTTTCATGTCCGTCGCTATCTTCTTCCTTTCGTTGCTGCTGCCTGCTGTGTTTTCTGAGAAGGTGGTTCCATCTTCTCCTCCTCTAATCTCATATATACATATATATATATTATATATAGAGAGAGAGAGACATATGGCTTTACATTCCTCTCCTGCACTGCTCAAGAGGGTAGCAAAGCTCACTGCCAATATTTTAGGGTGCTGAAACGGAGGAGAATAGGGACCGAGGTACAATATATATATATATATATATATATATTGGAAAACTAATAAATAAAGACCCCCCAATTACCAAAATTATACAGAAGTCACTAAATAAAAACAAAATTACCATGAAAGACCCAGTCCCATATTGTAAATATGAAATCTTAATGAGATGTCTGAAACGCCCTCAGTCAAGTTGTGATTGGGTCTACTGAAATTTTCATTCGTTAAAGTAAACTTGTTATTTCCTATAGTCAACTTGTCATTTGGTATACCTTCAACCAAATTATGATTTGATCTACTGAAATTTCATTCACTTAAGTGAACTATCATTTGGCTGAAGGGTATTTCAGATATTTTACTAAGATTTCATATTTGCAATATGAGACGGTCCTTCATGATAATTTACTTATTCAGGTGACCTCTGCATGGTTTAGTAATTCAAGGGTCTTTGTTTGTGATATTTTCTTTTTTTTGGGCCAAAAGACCAAGTCACAATAAGTTAAAATTGACCAAGTGATTAATTTTCTTATTTTTTAATTTGGATTCACGTATCATTTTGTTTCTTTATGCTACTTAAGTAGTTAAGTAAATTATTTAATTGGTTTCCCTGAAACACCTTTTTTAATTATTTGTATTGAAAACTATCCTCTCCTTAATATGTATAATTAATATGAAAAGTTTAAAAAAAATTTATAAATTTAAAAGAGAGAATAAATTAAAATTTTATATTTAAAATCAAACTAACCATTCTATTAGCTTTTATATTTAAAAGCAAAGCACGTGGAAGCCTTAATTGAGACAGAATTAAGAAGGTTTATTTGTAATTTATTTTTAAACGTAAACCTGAATAAAGGATAATAGTATATACTCTCATAATATGCAATTCTATCCCCTGTTATTTTTCACCCGTCGCTGTTTACGAGTGGAGTCAAAAGATCATAGGGATGAGGATCGAGAAGTTTTGCGCAAAATACAAGACTCCCATAGTGACCCGAAAAAAAATACAAAGAGGGGAAAAAAAAAAAAAAAAAAAGCCCTACCGGGTCCGGGTGTACTCCTAACAACTTAATCAGGGGTTGGACACTCCCACAAATAGAGTGGGTTGGGTTTGATGCCTAAACTAGTCGAGATGCTGGGAAAGACATATTCACAGTTTAGTGAAGTTGAAAAATTCCTGCACCAGCAAAAACAAGAGTTTGCTTGTCATGTTCCTGTCCTGGACTCATAAGAATAGGCCTTAGCGGATCTTGAATTAGTTCCCCTATCTAGATCGTAGGTGAACTCGACCATTTTCTTAAAATTTTTGAAGCGAAAAAAAAAAAAAAACATTCTTTCCTAGAAGTGATGATTATTTCCCCAGATGACCGACGCTGAAATTACCGAGCGATTTTTCTCTTTTGAGAAACCAAGCCAAAAAAAAAAAAAAGCTTATTCTTTCCCTTTTGTACCTCCTCGTTTTATAAGCTGTATCTATTCTTTTACTTCTGTAAAGAGTTTATAAAATTCGTACGCTTCTACGAATATGCAAGATCAAGAAAACCATATTTACGTCCTGCGTAGCTATCAGCTACCAAGACCTACATACTACTTCTATATTCCCCCTTTTTGGGTTTTTTGATCTGATGTTCTCTTCAAAGGATTTAAAACAAGCTCCTTTGCTAATCAGCAATCTCCAATAGGACTAGCGATCTCCACAGTGATTCAATGCTGTTGTTATGCTGTTTCATTCAAGCCACAGGAACATTATCTTGCAGTGTCTTTTCAACTGGATTCTCTAATGCCCACACAGCTGCATCGAGATATCCAAGCTCAAAGAGCTGGTCAAGGATTTCATCATCTGCTGGCTCGAGTGCCCAATTGAATAGCTGAAATAATTTCAAAGCATCACTTTCATTGCCCCATTGAGTGGCTAAAGTTCCTTATGAGTCAGCAATCCAATCCAAATATAACACATCAAAGTTCATTTACAATTCAGCTTCGCACTATTGGTCCTTTCAGAATAGCTCGGTCACATATTAAAATGGACCAGACTTGCATACAGTTCCTTATATATGATTATTTATCTTAGCATCATAATCAATCAATATCAGGCTATTCAGTTAAAACAGAAGTGTATGATTCTCTAGTAATAACATGAAAGGCGCATGATTTAAATTAAAAAAATACAAGTGTCTGCATAAATTATACACCTACACGTTCTGATTAGAAAACCTAATAATAATTATACAAGAAAGCGCATTTAATTTTTGTTCCAATTACAATTCTATAAAAGAACCTGATAGCAGACACTCAAGAATTGCACAGTTTATTCATTCACCGAAAAAAGAAAAAAAAGAAAGAACTGCATGATTACCTGACGAGGACTAGCTCTGTTTTCAGGATTGCAGTCTGGACTGATCCCTATGCCTTGCAGTCCCAATCGGCTTGATGGGAAAGCACAAACACGAACCTATAGAAGCAAAAAGAACTTTATTGAGGTAGAAATTTGACCATAGATATGGCATATCATAACTATGTTCAATCATTTTTGGAATAAATACTGAAAACTATTGATGTTAACCATAAACCGGCACAAAGTAAGAATCATAACAGGCAGGAAATGAACTTACCCGATTGAACCTCACATAAAGTATTTTGGATATGTTCAATTGCGTAGTCATATTAATTTAATATTTTTTCTTTATAAAAAAAAATTTATTTAATATTTTATACTGCACTTAATTTCAGGTTAAAAATAAATAATCATTCGGATGAATCTAAAGATTTCAACTAGTACATTAAGTCATTGATATACCGTTTGTGCAGCAGATGTTGGTGGCATAAACAATGTCAACCCCCCATCAATGCATAGGCGATTTCTAAAAAGTGTTGCTGGCCTTGGTGCAAGATATCTGAAGAGCGACATGGATCTTATTAACTTAATTTCCTTAATAATTTATGATCATGGATGGGGCCATAATACACGAATCAAAGTGAAATAGTATACTAACAAATCACCCTGGAATAAAGGAAGAAGTAAAAACAGCATTGATGAGATCTTCCTTGGAATCAAACTGATCTACCAATAAACCCCTGGGTCTCCAAAGAAGTTGTGTCACAGCAACTGCAACAGAAGAAGCAATGAAATAAGAAACAGTAAAACTTAATATAATCCTAGGGGAGAAGCCATCATTGTATGTTCATTAACAAATGAAGCTCACAGCATCACTCATTTCAGTACGAATTCTTCTGTTGAAAAAAAAAAAAAAAAAAAATGGAACTTCCAAGTGACCAGTCTTACCTCTAATTCTCCCATTAGATCTGACATGAGTGTCATCTGGCAAAAAGTTTTCAAGAACATTGCGGAGAACCGCCTATGCAGAACAAAATTTGAACCATAAGTGAAATTTGAGCTTACAAAAAGAATATCACCCACAACCACACATGCTACAATTGATGTTAACCTCAAATTAACTTCTCATCATGGATATTAATTTTATTCAATTTTCACAACATAAAGATACAAAGCTCATAGGATCATTCTTCCATTTGTCCAAACAAACACACTATTATATGAACATATTGAAGTGGGTTTTTCTATTTCTCCATCCTGAAAGAATTTATCATTAATCAAAAGTCGTGTAAACAGAGACAATAGTGAAATAGCAGGTCAGAAAACTGCGGCAATCAGCATTCCTACAGAATCTTATTATTGGTAAGGCCCCACAGAATTTCTGCTTCAACGAATGAGAGAAAAGGCGCCAAAAAGATAAGGGACGGTAAAATAAGAAAAGAACTCACAGGGCAATAACATGATATTCCCAAGCCCTGCGTTGGTGCAAATTTCATAGAGAGAACATATTTTTTGTTACTTAATTAGTCCCTCAAAATTTGGAGCTTTAGGGACTAATGAATACCAAGGAAAAAAAAATTAAATTAGTCATGATTGTGTAAGTAAAATTTAAAATTCAAATAATTGATACCTAAATCCTCCAGGGGCAAAACATAACATTTCGACATTATCTAATATGTCATCTATAGCAATTCTCACAAACAACATAGACTAATTAGTTTCGTCATTGATCAATAAAATGCTCCACAAAAAGAATTTTATATTGTTTTTGGTTACTTATAGATAGGACTGTATATATATATACACACACTATATATATTTGGATTAAAAGCATACCCCCAGCCGAAATGCAGTTCCCTGGCTCCGACAATCTTCAGCCAATATTTTGGTAGCTTCCAGGGCCTCTTCCATACTAGCACCAGAGGCAATTACAGCACAGACTATAGCTCCGGCAGAGGAACCAGCCAATGGCGTGGTTTCCTGCTTCAATAAATAAACCGAATAAGTCTTCATTTAAGAGTGGTATGATAAATAAACTTGCAGATTAAGCTGGAATAAAACAAATAATGCCAAGAGATGTGGCATCGAGCATGACCACTGCAACTAAACAATGCACATCACTTATCATTGTAGCGTAGAATACGAAGCACATCAGAAATCGTTAAAACAATTCTAAAACGGAGGATTATCAAGCACCAAAAGTTTTCATTACCACTAATATTCGTATGAAATAGATAAACTTTTAGACCTTGTCGCAAACTTCTAATTGGGAATGGAAACTGTGGAGTCACAAATATTCTATCTCGAAAATATAAGAAAAAATTAAGTGACAAAATAACAGTAACATTGGGGCTGGCGTCCTAAACCCGAAATTAATTGTCCACCTTAATGTAGCCCTTCTCAATGAGAAATTTCGCCACTCCAAGATGATAAGGAAACAAAAGCCCAGCTGCCGAGAAGCTAAACCCAGGGCTAGTGATTATGCGCCTTTCCCGCTCAGCCTCAACATCCTCAATCCTCTGCTCCCACACGACCCCAGGCTCAACTTCATCCTCAATCACCGCTCCAATCCGCTCCTCGTAAAATGCTCCTTTCTTGGTTGAACTCTCAAACATGGTCACAGAGCCAGAATCGCCAACAACAGTGTTGCTACTCCGGCGATTAATCAGTCGCGAAGCAATGCTCAAGAAAATCTCCCCCGTGGCTACGGCGAATGATTTTTTCTCAGAGGAAGGTGGCGGAGGAGTGGCGGAGTTTTCGAGCTTACGCGGGGGCAAGGAATTGACGGTGAAACTGAGCGTTGAGGTGCGAGGGGGGAGAAGGAGAAGGGAATTAGGGTTCGGGTTACGGAGAGGGGAGGGAAAGCGCACGGAGGAGAAAGGAGAGAAGGAGGAAGCCATGAAGGAAGAAGGGGAGAGGGCTCCTTCTTCGGCTTCTCCGCTGGGATATGACTGTGAGCGGAAGAAGAAGAAGCATAGTTAACGGTTTATGAAATCGATGACGAAAATATGAACGAAATTAGTTTGTTGTTTGGAGAACAGTTTGGGTGCTCCGCGGGGGATAACCACCATTGCGTTCATCCCCTAAACGCATCGTTTAGCTCATTAGCTTCTCTCACCATCTTCTCCGGCTCCAGCCCCTCCACCACCTCTGCCACCGACAGCCTCTTTAGCAAGCGAAATTAAAACAAGGACTGATTATGTTTAAAAACATGTTTTAACCAAAATAATTACCATTATTATTAGAATATCGGACCCAAAAATTACAATTTTTGTTAGAATAATAATTTCGTCCTTTTAAACCGTCATTAGGACAATGGCCTTAATTATTAACTAACCAGTATTAGAAAGCGTCGGACCCTTGGTCTGTAATTAACGGTTTAGGCGGGCATATCGTTGCCAGAAGCAGTTTTGTTTTAAGTTTCAGAAGCCAAAAATTCATGAGATTTCAAATTAACGAGAGAGAGATTATCAATTTAGTGGACAGTAAAAGATAATTTTCAATTACTAATTTGGGTTTACTTATCTTAAATACTTCCATCCAACTCATAAGGGAGTATTGTTCATGGTGTAAAGAGGGAAACATAAGAACAAATTTTTTTCGCCCCCATTTTTCCTTTTTTTTTGGGGGGGGGGGTTGCACATGAACATTTTATTTTTTAAATACATATGAACAAAATTTAACCAAACACATGTGCGTACATACCCACAAATATGAAAATAAAACAACTGTGCTACCAACTGCTAGAGTCAATACATCAAAGAGGGACTCTGTAGGATGGATCCACCATTTTCAGAATGAACAAGTTCCCTCTATTACCTCTTGTTATCCTGTGCAGAAGAAAGATATTCAGATTCCAAAATAAGCAAAGACAGTTCAGAAGACGACAAAGTAATGGAAAGTCATAGCTATACGCACTTAAGCTGGACAGTTCAGAAGACGACAAAGTAATGGAAAGTCATAACACGCACTTAAGCTGTCTTGAAAAAACTAGCAATTGTTTGACTATCATATGGGGACTAACGATCTAATTGGATAACTGGGGTGATTAGGGTTTAAAATTAAGAATTTGAACCTACAGTTCTGTTAGTTTGGTTATTATAAGAATAAAAGTGATCAGATACATTATTATTATAATAATAGCACCAACGAAATTTATTCTAATAATAAAGTTTCGTTATTATTATATATTGACAGGGACAGTCAATATATAACCTCTCAAAACTGAAGAATTTACCTTAAGTCTTCATCCAAATAGGTAATTTCTATCTGACCACGACCACTCCCACGAGATTTAATAGGTATCTGAGATTACCATTCATGAAGTCATTTACCGCAGAAAAATAGATAACTTGCACACAAACACACAAACTGAAATACGCATGTTTAATATGAATTCCAGTCAATAGTTTGTTACTATGCATGTAACAGAAAGAATATGTCACAACAGTAATCATTAATCCTCCTCCAGAAAGAAGAAAAGTTTCAGAAATAAATAACGTCAACCAAGAACTCTGCTGCTGTAAAGGTGCTGTTAGCTCAGAGAAGATAGCATCCCTCCTTGACAACTTAGATTCTTAAATTCAATTCCTTTAAGAAGCACTCTGGGAGTAAAATCCTCAGTGCATTAAGCCAAATGTGCAGAGAAGGGATTTAGTTTCAATAACATCTCTGGTTCTGTAATACAAAGGAAAAACAATGAAATCTCTCTACATTATGGTCATTAGCTAAACTTTGATATAACTATGTATTCATATGCATTGGGATGCCCATGAGTTCAATCCAAGCTCTTGCCTCTAAATATCTTCTCGTTGTCTCTTTTTTTCCCATTAAGTTATCACTCTTTTAGGCCAAGTTTAAGCAAACAGTGTCAAGTGTATCAATGCATGTTTCTAGGAATCCTAGATGCAATTCACCGTAATAAGAAAACGGTGCTTGATTCAGTAAAAGAAAAATCTGGGAGGTGAATAGCATGCTCTGGCTCGAACATCAGCATATTCTGAGTATGTGACCGATAAATCAAATATGAGAAGTGACGCCAGCACACATCACCTACCAGACTAGCAATTTTGAAGGAGTCAAACTTCACAGCCACCCTTTTCGAGTTTAGAGGCACTAAATTGGCAGTAGCCTGCAGTAATGGTAAGAAATCTGTAGGCTCCAAATTCCAAATCATACTAAATTTCTATAGCAATAAAAATATATTTGAAAATAATGGAAGAGCAAATTAGTGAGTAATTACACAAATTTCTTAAACACCTTATTAAAGCAGTAAGAGTACCTGGTTGTAGAATGGCCAAGTTTCCAAATTTTGAGCTCTCAAAGTATCCAGATTAATGGCCTGATAGATCTTTCCATTTGGTCGCAAGAACTTTGGTCTCTACCATGATCACAATCAATACTCACTTTAATAAGGAAGATTAATAAAATTAAGAAAGCAACAAGTTATACATATCATGAGAAACCAAAAACAAATTACATGTAACATATGCACAAACATAGTGTTTTTGGATGTGCTTCTCATATATTAATCTCTGCCAACAGGAGTTCAAGGAAACGTTGGGCCCGCCCTAACGCAGTGATTGTTGCGGGACGCGTTAGAAATAGAAAATTATACTTAAGAGCTCAAATTAAAAGATCATAAACTTTGTAATTATCTTCAAATACCAAACTTATTGAGTTTTAGGAGACTTACACCGAAATTTTCAAGAAGTTACTATAGTTTTAAATAGCTTGGCTAGTGAGGTTCCTAAAATCGTAGCAACTTTCCCAAGCAATAGTGATATTATTTAAGTTTATCCATATGCACTTGGTCTTTCAAAATAATTATTACAGATTCGATCTTCTTATCTAAAATTTAAGATGATTTATTTCTTCTTCTTTTTTTCCCTAATACATTGAAGAGGGTTTCCCTAACATTCAGGGATGAAGATGGTATCACGTCAACCGACCAGAGAAGCTCAAACTAGCCAAGTTTTACCCACTGTTACCCAATCACAAACCTGCGTTTGCAAAATAGACTGAGATGTTGTGTACAGAAGCTCCCATTTCCCATTCAGCAAATCGGACTTGAGAGGCTTCTTTACAGAGTTCAAGGCCTCAAGTTTACGAGCAATCTAGAAAAGACCCAATTATTAATAAGACAAAAACAAATACGGAAGCAAAATTCTAGAAGTTTCAGAATGATGCGTAAGTTCCACCAGGTCCACACGTTCTTGATCCTCCGGGGTAGCTTCGGCGCCTCGGTCAAGCGGTGCAATTGTCTGATAAAGCTCCTCCTTGAGGCTCTGAACATCTTTGGTTCTACTAAGAAACCCAGGGAAAAAAGAAACCCTGTTGCTCCATTTCGAAGAATCCACGAAGGGTATTATGGTGAGAGGGATAAGGAATTTTGGGGAAGAGGAAGAGAAAAGAGGGTTTGGGAGAGAAGCAGAGAAGGAAGGATGAGAATCAATGCTAAATTTGATAGACCTGGGAATCGCAGCAGAGGAAACCCCGAGACTAGCCATTGAAGAAGACAGTTTGGTTGGCCGCTCGTCAGGCCAATACCGCGGAGCTTGGGTACTCACACCCACCGGGAAGAGCACCATGGTGCTCACCACAAACGCACCGTCTCATTAATTGAAATGAGCGGATGAGATTATTTCATGGCCAATGGCTCAGATCACTCTGTTCCAATCAAAAGTACTTGTCTGGTCCTATTTATAAGATAGAAAGAGAAGTCTTTTTTTATCTTATTTATAAATCACTTCATTAAATTTTCAGCATGAATATATTATTTTATCTTTTATTTATTATAATATAATTAGTTATCTCTTTTAAAAGGTGTATATATTAAATATGGGTAAAATTAAAAATTGTTATATTTTAATAAAGAGTTAATATACTTTAAAATTTTTATTGATCTGTGTGAAATATATTGAAAATACCTTATAAATAAAATTAGAAGAGTACATCGTATTCGTGCAGTATCATAGAATCCCCAACAGCTGGATTTTTTCCCCCTTTGTCCTCCGCTCCTCCTAAGTAATTCTAACTATCATGATCTCATGGAGAAGGCCCCTCGGACATGGTGTATTGCTGGTGAAATCCCACTGTATACAATGTGAGGATTAAGAAATACCACTAAGAATTATTAAAAGGCAATACATAGTTTTGTAAGCACTTTTTCAATTCAATACGTCCTTTTTGAATCTAACACCACACTTGAAGCTACGTCCTGACTATAATAATTGTTAAACCCAACTCATCTAAATTTTTTCTTAACCAACTCTAGGTGCAATACTTCAGGTTTGAATTGAAAGAAATTGCATTGTTCTTATTTAATAAATATTATTGCTCAATATTACGTGTGCGCGCATGTTTATAGTATCTGAAGGTAATATTAAATAGTATCTCAAGGTAATATTAACTGGAGTGTCCTGATACAGTAATACCCTTCAAAAATGCAACGTATGGGTGGCAGGAAAAAAAAAAGCCCAGGGTGCTCATGGCCCACGATGGCTTGCAATGCTTCCATTGAGGTTGCGAAGAATATAACAGGGACTTGAGGAATGTATGTATACACAGGCACAATTCTCTGAAACATCACTCTTTGGTCTTTACTCCTCAGGAACCATAATTCATGAAGACGATAATTGAACCACGGCAAGTGTTTCAAATGATATGAGAACTACGGCAAGTGTTTCAATATCAACAGACTTGAGAAATAGGATTCTTCTTACAAGAACTAAACCTATTTTATTGGGGGGAAAAAAATTAAGGAAAATCCAGTCAACCAACGCAAAATGATCAATATAAGAATTGGCTAAAACAAGTAGAAGAAAAGAAACCTCCTCAAACTTAGTTGGCGTGGTGATATCTAGGCTCACAAGTTAACCCCCCCTTTCAGAGTTCTGTGGAGGAGCCAAAAATAGCCAAGGACAATCTAGTAGATTGACTAGATTCTACCAAAATAGGGCAAAATTTGAGCAGCGTCTAAGTTTGTATCAGAAGAATTAAGCCGACCCTGCAGCAACCTTCTTCCGGACAATTCTTTTCCTCCGTGCTTTAGGAGCTGAAGATTCTGAGTTAGCGGCGGAGTCTAGACTGCCCTGTTTGATGCCCAGCAGCCCAAGCCCAGATACAACTGCATTCTTTGATATAAACCATTTTGAAGATGACTTTTCTTCATTCTCAGAAGACCTCCTGTATACTTTCAACAAGTCATCTGAATGAGCCAGGGGATCTACCTCAACTCCGAGCCAGGCACGCCTGGAGGTCTCTCCTAATTGAACATTCAATGCCCTGCACAAAGTCCACAATTAATGCTCAAGAAATAGCATCTCTGAATAATATCCCATCACCCCTGCAAGTACTAGAGTCAAATAAAAAACATTTGCTAATAATGTCAGGTATGTGCGGCTCCATATATGAAGCCAATTGTTGAAAAAGAAGCACTAGTGTGAAAAGGCCAGAGACAAGAAAAGGAAGCAAAAATGCGGCTCAGTAACTAAAAATGCTACTGATTTAGCACGAGAAACAGACCTCAAGGCTGTGCTAAAGAACAATGCAACTCCGATAACATCAAAATGGCTAATCATTGCTCTATCAAATCCGCATAATAGTTGGTATCTCAGGTTAGCATAGATTCCAAGGAAAGCACCATAACCAAGCGCATTGCTGCTCACACTGGGAACTGTCACAGATAACCTGCGGACAATTCCAAAGTCACATGAAATACAATAAAAGGTGGCGTTTAGTAACTGTAGTTCCATCAATTAGATGCAGAATTATACATTTCAGTACTTGAATGAACCAAATTTGAACATAATTGAACACTGTTTTGGTTTCACCCTCGCTTACCTTCCCTCCTTTTTACTAGCCAATGTGTTTGACAATGCACCTTGTACCGCCCCAGTACTCAACCCAACCATGCACAACTCTGCAGCCTTGTATAAGAAACATTGGATTCTCTTTTGCAAGTCAAATTCTCTAAGTGGATAGCTCTTTTCAAATATGTTGTTTGGAAGCTTCTGCAAGGTATTTTGTAAATCAAACCGAAATGTGTTTCCATATGATCGACAAGGAGCAAGTGACCAAACAACTACAGCATTGCATGCGGCCACAGTGAGCACATTGATAAGTGCAAGATCCCATTCCTGCTTTATCCTGGAGTCAGGTTGAAGTTAGCAATTATTAAGTAAATGGTTAAATTCATTCAATGAGAACATCAAACCTATCTTCAAGTAGTTTTAAAACAGACAACACACCTATCCTTCCGGTTTTTAAACTCCCACCACGCTGAGAAACCTATTGTAGCAGCCTCTTCCAATAGAAGCCTATACATAAATGCAGGATCTGCAAGCAACCTGTGCAATATAACATTAATGCATGTGCATTAAACTATACACTTTTAATAAAAATTAAACAGATGAGTGAAAGAGATCACTAAATTTTCCACACATTTAAGAGGTCAGCTAAACTACCAAGTCTTATCAGACATGAGAGGACATGATATGTGGTAAACTGGTAATAGTATTAGTAGGGGCAAGAAGGTAAATGGGAAATGAGTAGTGGACTAGTGGTCTATAAATAGGATGTTAGAAATTATACCGGGTGTTGATTGAATACATATTTTACTGTTTACTCTCTGCTCTCTCTTCTCTCTCTGTTTACCTTTAACAAAGGTATCAGAGCCTTTTGTCCGGTCCATGGCACCACCGCCGGACATTCGATCCTCTGCATGCATTAATGATTTGGAGCATCGACTTGAGCTCCAGCAAGTCTCCCTTGATGCTATTCACTCACGCTTGGACCAACATGCTCTGGCTATCAATGATCTGAAATTATCGGCGAGTAGGTTGGATGAATATCTCCAAGTTATTCTTGCTCAAATCTCCTATGTCTCATCAGATCCGGTCACTGACTCAGGCGAAGGGGGATCTACCTCTATTCTGCTCGTTGAATCAGATGAGAAAAATGGAGATGAAGTTAGGAACGATTCGAATCTGTATGAAATCGTTGCAACCGAAAACAAAATAGCCAACGATGATGATATGAACAACATGACCAATGAGAACCAGGACACGGAAGCTGGTGCAGAAACAATGGTGGAGTCGAAGGCCAACGCAAAAGTTGAGAGAGTTGAAGAAGTTACTGTGATTTCGAAATGCACACTTTCTGTCGATGACAAGCTGAAGGATCTCAACAACGAGAAATTAGACGAAGCTATAAAGGAATCATCTCAACATGACAATGTAGCTGCAGTCGTGAATGGCAAGACTCAAATCGGTGAGGCTAAAGCAAATCAAGTAATACGTGAGAATGACAAGAACATGGGAACAGATCAACAAATGAAAGAACCAACGCCTTTGCTTAGTTGCAGGAGTGATGATGGATTCCGGCATTATGGGATGCTCTACCTTCATCAACGATTCTTCCTAGCGAAACAGTTACTATACCTTCGACGCTGTTGGGCTTTACACAAGAGGGCACGCCCATCCTTCTCTGTTCCCAAGACGTCACAAATGTCTTCTCTGTTTGCTGCTCGAACTACTGATTTTGGGACCTCTAGGTCTTCTTCCATTTTGGGACCGAAGTTCGGCCCCCTTCCACAGTCACTTGGGGATGAGTCCAAGTTGCAAGCCCTTATAGCTCCTTCTGTTTTTTTTTCGTTGCCTGCGAACACCTCTGTGTCTGTGTCTTCTATGAATACTCTTCTGCAGGCATCTTGTTCACATCTGTTGAAGGCCACTAAGCAGATTCCATTCATTACAGAGGTCAAAACCTTGAGTCCAGGCCACTGCATAACTGTTGCGTTTCATTACCGTGCTGTCACACCATTATTGCTGTCCAGCACTGCTGCTGACGAGAAGTTTTTCGTAGGAGGAATGGAGAACACACTGGCCGACCTATGCATCAACGACCCTATGCGAACTCCAATGCATTCGCCGGAGCTGTTTGCGTTATTCATCAAGTGGAGGGATTCTGATCGAACGGCTAGAAGTGAGTTGTTGATTGATGAAGTCAAAGATCAGCTCAGCAAGGACGGAGATGGTTTTACATTCTGGGTGGGTAGGGCTGGTGCTGAAATCGGGTTGAACCCAAACACTAAAGGGATTAATGTGATGCTGGCTTTTGTTGGATTTACAGGGAGTAAAGAAATGGGCCTGTTGGGGCGTCTTTGGGGTGGGATGTCCATTTCCTTGCCCGTCTTATTGAACTCGAAAATCTTTACCCAGGCCAAAGAGCTTCGTTATTCGCCTTTCGAGTTTTTCGCTTCCATCTCAAAGGTGATGTGGTGCGGAAGTTTACTGCAGGTAGAGCCCAAAATTATAGCGATTGAAGCGAAGGAACTTTTTGTTTCTGAGGAATTCCTTGCTTCTATCAAAATTGGGGAAGGTGTGTCTGTGGCTTTGTGCTTGACCATGGCTGTTGCAGCTGCAACTTTCATCATACCATTGGGCCTAATCTTCTTAGCCTTTGTTCTTGTCATTAATCTCATCACCGCGGCAACGTGTTATGTCAATAGGATTGTAACAGAATTGTTATGGCTGGAAGTTGTATGGATTTTTGGTTTGTATGCAACAGTTAAGGGTCGATCATTTACTGATAGTGAAACCTTTCGTATGATGGGTAAGGAGCGTGCACTTGTCACCCGCAATCATGGCTCAACATTCTGGTTGCCTTGGAAGCACTCTAGCTGTGATGGGGAAAAAAAAAAAATGCTGCTGGCAATTGGTTGGGAAAGGTGGTTTACTGACGATCGTCTCGTTCACCAATTATGGGCCTTCTACTCGTTTGGTTTTAGCATCAAGTGCAACAATGGAATTGGGATTTGAAGGAAAGCTGCAACAAGTTTGGGTTTTCATGTCCTTTTGTTTTTGTATCTCCTTCCAGTCTTAGCAACTTATGATCTTAAAAAAAAAGAAAAAAAGAAAAAAGAGTGCCTTACCCCACTTACATGTTTTAATTTCCACTTTTGTACTGATCCTTGAGGACAAGGATCTTTTGTTGGGGGGGAGTATATTGATATGTGGTAAACTGGTAATAGTATTAGTAGGGGCAAGAAGGTAAATGGGAAATGAGTAGTGGACTAGTGGTCTATAAATAGGATGTTAGAAATTATACCGGGTGTTGATTGAATACATATTTTACTGTTTACTCTCTGCTCTCTCTTCTCTCTCTGTTTACCTTTAACAGGACATGTATACCATGTTCTCTAAAGATTAAGAAGACTGACTTCAGATGTTGATATCCAACAATAACAACTCCACATCATAAAGGACAAATATATATTGAAACAACATAGCCTACTGTAATACCCTCATGAAAATAAAACAAAACGATGATAGATTTGTATCTATCTGTCAATTAGTGTACCCATGCTGACCTAAAATACAGCCGTCAGGTTTCTTGGAGAAACATACATGAGTCCTTCCTTCCTTGTTCCCTGTTATGGTTATAGGAGTTGACAGGTGTGAAACGGCAAGGGGGAAGTGGAAGAGAGATAAGAGAAAAGGAGAGGAAACAGAGAGAAAGGAGAGAGGGGAGGCCGGGAAAATAAGAATTCTTATTCAATCAAATCAAAAGCTGAATACAACTGAGAACCCTAACTCTATTTATAGAGCTATAAAAAAAGATAACTAAGATAATTATAAGATAACCTAGATATACTATTATACTGAGATAATGCAGAATACTCAAAGATAAACAACCCAATAAATCCTAATTCTAGTGGATAAACATTAAAAAATAATGTGTTGAATCAGCAAAACAATTTTGCTAGATGTTACTTTCAAATTGAAAAATGCAGCTCTGGGCCGCCACACAAATTAGTAGAAATTCAACTCCTTTGCTCATAACATGGCTAGGTCAATTGCACGTTGTGATTGGTGTAAACAAAGACACTCCTCTTAGAAACTATGGCTCTGAAGCAAGGTAACAAGAGACCCCACGCTGGTGGAGGCATTGAGGCAAGAGAACTTCATCCAAATGCTCGCTTGGCAATGGGTTTGGTGCCATTCAAATGGAAGAAAGGTGCGTAGCTCAGGTGCCTTGCACAGACTAGGTTAATTTTCTATTAATACATAAACCTAAAAAAACCCATCCTGAATAGTCAAAACTATCAGGTTTAGTATTTTAAAACAAGACCAGCATTTTCTGACTCACGTCGTTAATATTGCATTGTTTTATCTGATTAGCATACATGAAAAGTTAATTCATATGTCAAAGGTTATCACAATAGTTCGTACATTAGATATTGTCCACTGACACAGCATATTTTCATACTTTATTCCAATCTCATTTCCTTTCTTCACTCAGGCAAGAATTCCTCTAGCACCGCCTGCCTCAAGGTGCTAACATCGTCTATCACCTTTTGAATGTGGCTATCTTGGTTGTAATAAAGACTAAATTATGTGTAAATGCATAAATATGTGCTCTTAATTTAATCTCAGCTCGTCAAAAATAAACTCACCTGCCAATAAAAGCCCTTGACATTCCTTGTGGTAGCCCTCGGGAAATAAACCTGCTAACAGTTGGCCTGGCATTAATTGCTAGGAATTTTACCATCTGAGCTGAGCTAACCAAACCCTGGAAATATAATTTCAGTCAGTAAAGTGATACATCACTAAAAGCCTAAAAGCCTAAAAGCTGCCTGCAGCCCTGAAAACAAGTCTACCATTTCATAAGCTTGGCGTAACCCAGCAGGCAAATCCATCATTGTTTTTTGCCACTCATTTAACACCGCATCCACAAATTTACGGTCAAATAACTGTGACAAGGACACAAAGAGCTTCATTTGTATATGAAATTGTGAAAGAAAGCAAAATAAAGCATATATTATCCAAAAAGATTATTTAGTGAGATTTCTAACCTCTTCAAGGAGTATACGTCTCCTAAACAAGCCACCCTCATCTCCATCATCACCCTCATCAAAGTCATCAAAGTAATCATCATCATCACCACCATCGTCACCTCCATCACCACCACCATGATTGATTTTCTTTCCAATATCTCCTCCTCCTCCCCCAACATCAAGCTGCAAAGTTTAAATAATAGTTCAAACAAGAGAGGGGTTACATTATCAACAACAGTGGATTTATAATTGATTAAACTTAATGTTTATGTCATAGACGTTATAAATTATAATCACAATCATTACTAAGCTGTAGGCAAAGCTTAAACATGCTACTTGATCCAAAGTAATCATATTCTCGAGAAGAAGCAAATCCAAAGAATTAAAAAGATATATTACGCATCACAAGTGCTGCATTTGGCTTATTTTTTAGTACTCTACCCTATGAACAACTTGATACATCATTCATTCTAACGTAAAGGTCAATGACTCAGCACAATAGCCTTGTAAACCCCACACACACACACACACACACACAGAGCAATTAATCAGACTTCCTGAAAAATGCATTGCCCCGAAGGTATATATTTTATCGAGAAATTTTTTTTTTTTTAAAAAAAAGGTTAACTTGAATAATCACACCTATTCAAAAATTAAGATGATAACCAGAACTAGTCCCTAAATTGGAGATTTAAGTATCGCATACATGGTCGGCAAGCAACCATAACTTATTTAACCTTCGTTGTCAGCAGTGTAGAAATGTAATAAGGGACACTAGTTAGCAGTTGAACGCAAGTATTGCTTCGTTTCAGCATTCAATTTCTATTTGTATCTACGATGTTCACCGTCGCTGCTCTTCCCCCCAACCCCCCCCCCCCAAAAAAAAAACCCCACAAAGAAAAGGGGAGGCACCCTAAGAAACAAAAATATTTTTGCCACTGTCAGACGGTCAAGGTGTGCAAAGGCATGGTCCTCATTCTACTGACCATTGTATAGAGCAGAAACAGCTAATTGACCATTCATTCTTCCACTCCCTTACATTCTCATAAAAATTGTCAAAAAAATAACCACAGGGTATTAACCCGAAGTCTTCAACTCAACGTTTGGACACTAACCTGAGGACTAGACTTGGTTTGCTTCTGCGACAAATCGAGTTTGGATTTTTCTAATGTCACGGCACCAAGCGAACTGTATTTTCCCTTCATTACGGGACCCAAATTCATTGAAGAGGATGAAGGCAGCGAAGAATCGGAAGTACCGGGAGCATCTGGCAAGCTAAAGCAACGTTCCAATAAAGCCGCCGAACCATTCTCCACCTCAGAGGTAGCCGAGGCTTTGACCACCAAAAATCGTCGCCTAAGCTTGAAGCCGGCGGGCTTTATAACTAGCTGGAGAGAACCGTGTTTCGGGGTCGGCAACGAGGGATTCGGCGGCAAGGCCTTTGTGGCGGCGTGAGAGTTCATGGGCATGATTTGAGCCGTTTGGAACACCGCAAGTGACATTTGGGAGGGCTTATCCGTTTGGATTGACGGAAAATTGGAGTAGGATTTTCTCAGAAAATTTTCATCGGCGAAGAGGCCTTGATGGAATCGAGTTATCCCTCTCTAAAGACGAAGAATTTAGAGAGAGAAAATCCAAAGAGAAGGAAAGAGTGTTGGGTGAGAGGGATTTTGATGGAGTGGAAGACAGCCGACTAGGCGACAACCCAATCCGAAAGCCTTTCCCGTATGGAGTAACCAGGCGAGTTGACTCGGCCGACCTAAAACCTGAGGACTCGGTTAGCCTCGTCGAAATCGTACCGGAGGTTAATGAATTGAAATGAACAGAAAAAATATATAAATTTTAATGAAAAAAGCAAAATACTTACTGTAAAATGTTAATGATAGCTTAGCAGCTTGCAATAATAAAATTTTAAAGTAAAAAATGACAACTCCTTAATTTGTTATTGAGGCTTTTTGATAGTTTTTTTTCATAGAACTCTATTACAATTCTCCCATTTTAATTTGTTGAGTTAAAGAATTACATTTTGACCAAAGAAGTTAAAGAATTACATAACTTGATTTATTTTAAGTAAAAAAACTTTTAAAAAAAATAAGAACTGACGTAGTATTTTAAATAAAAAAAGAGTTTAAGTAGAGAAGCTTAATTTCTTGTTGTCTTATTTACTGATTTATTGATTATTTAAATAAATTAGTTAAAATCATTAATTTTATTAATTAGTGACTCCAATGCATGATTTCTTGGATGGGATCGACCGAGCCAATCATCGACAAATGAATCTTTCAATCCATTCTTATGAGCTAAATCATTCTGGAAAATTGAGTCATCATGATTGGTGAACCAGTTTAAACTGACTAATTGAATCAAGACTCGAAATTAGTTTTTCAAAAGTGATTTTTATGATATACTACTAAGGGTCTGTTTGGGTATCCCAAAACCGTGGTTTCAGAAGCACTTTTCCGCAAAATGAGATAATCTCCTCTACATATTTACTTCGTAATCCGTAAAAGCACTTCTGAAACTATGGTTTGGTTTCTATCCAAACACACCTTAAACGTGAATATGTGGCGCGAAAAAAAAATTTCAAGTGATTCTAATAGTTGTCAAACTCCCCCTATCATGAACCATAGCAATTTTACAACAGTATATGCCCTCATAGATTCTATTACCTCCTGGTTCTTATTGGTCCTAAATATAAGACCTTAATCCACTTTATCTCTCATGTTTATTTATATTTTAAATGTCAAGAGAGCTTATCCGCATGCAATCTGAAGTTTCTATAGGCAATATAAAATTTAGTCTAATTAGGACTGTTCATGGGATAGATCAGAATTGAGACAGTTTCATCCCGATAAACAGTAACCGGATAACTTTTTTGTCCCTTGTCCTGGTCAGGACAGGGTCGGGACGTTTCGATTTATTTATTTTTATTTTTTTGAGTTGTTGGGTGCAATAAAATTTGATTTTTTTTTTCTAATTGCAGTTTTTTGGGTTTAGCTCTTGTAAAAGTATCTTTTTGTTTTCTATTTTATTTCTTTGGACACCATTAAACAAAAGCCCAAAATATTACATATAATAGTCATTAAAAACTCTAATAAAAGCTTTGAACACAATAAAAACTTGTTGAAAATTTTAATAATCAATAGTCTCAAATCATCAACAAATATAGAAGTTCTAAATAAATGGGTCCATAGTTCCATACAATAGTTTCAGATCTTAAAAAAAAATTAAAAAATGATATTATATAAACGAAGAATTACAATGAGGTCCCAAGTAAGGAAAATAATTGAAAAACAAGTCCCAGAGGGTTGTCATTCTTACTATAGGACATGTCATTATAGGCTGTTGAGGTTATTATTGGGATTTTTTTAGTAATTATTTCTCTTATGTGGAACTTGATTGTAATTCCCCTTATATAAATATGATAAAAAATTTAAAAAAAAATAAAGGGACTGGGACGGGACGACCCCCTCCCATGTCCTATCCCATTCCATCCCATCTCATCTGTCCTGTTTCGAAAAATTCGGAACAGGCCCGTCCCATCCCAAAGGCCAGGACCAGAACAGGCTGATGGGGACAAGCTGGTGTTGAAACTCCTAAGTCTAATTGTTATATCTCATATTCCTAATTTAATGAAAAATTAGTTAATGATAAGATGGCACATTACCTTTTAATTTAATTAGTTATGATAAAATTATGATGTAAAACTTTACATGCACAAATATTCCCTTTGTACTTTTATTCCTTTCTTCTGCTTGCTTCTTCTTCAATGGTGTTCTTTTTGGCTTTAACTAAGCTTTATTCAATTATGTTCTCTATATTGTTCCTATTTATTTTCATTTCACTAGAAACTGTTAAATTATCTTGTAAATGACGTTCTATAATAGCTAGTTTATTGGGAGATACAATGAGGTCCTAATAGAGAAAAATACTAAGAAAGTCCCAGTAACAACCTAAACAGCTTATAATGACAAGTTTCAAATAGAAAATGACAACTTTTAGGATTTGTTATATAATTTTTTTTTAAACATCATCATTATAATTCTCCCTAGTTTACTACTAGGACCTAACACCAAAAAAAACCTGTCAAATCCTAGTGTTCCTAGCTAGGTCATTCTAAGGTTGGTTTGATGGATCAATCTGATTTGGCCAGTGCCCGCTAATAGCAGATGATAAATTATAAAGGACAAGGAAAGTCATATTGTGTGTGTGTTTTTTCCCTCATTACAAGTATCCTCTTAATGAAAATAATCTTTTTGTTCTAATTACTATTAGGTATAAATGTAGGTACCTTTACTAACAGGAATTCGAATATTAGTTCATTATATTATGATAGATTAATTCTTTCCGCTAGACCTAACTCTATTGACAGAAAATCATATTGTTAGTTAGTTAATTAATAAAAGTATATCTGTATGAAATTTTATAAGTTATTTAGACAATATATAGTTTGATGAGGATGATTTATGAATTATGAATATTTTATTAAATTTTTTATGTTTGGTATTCATATTGATTTATTATAGCATAGTATTAAAATCCAACTCGGGACAATGAATCAAACCAATGAACCAATTAATCTCTTAATCAATCTAGTCAAGAGTTTTATACGGATTGATTGGATATATAAATATATATATATATATATATATATTTCCTTATTGGAGCCTAAAACTACATTGGTTTTAGTTTAAAAGGAAAAGGAAAAAAATTATAGTCTATCTATTTTATACTTTTTACTTCATTTGTAGTTTGTACTCCCCAGTCCTAAATATAAGGCCCTTATATAAGGGCTTTATATTTAGGACCGAAGGAGTATATGAATATTTTATTTACTTGTAAATTAATATCCATTTTATTTAGAAATTATTTTAATTATGATCCATTTGATTCTGATTTGAACCACTGTCTCTGCTTATTCATTTACCAATCTATTCAATACCTTGATTTATGATTTGATTAATTTTAATTTTTATGTATTCTTATATATACATATATATGATGATTATTTGACTATGTTTGATTTAAGTAGAGTTGGGCCTACTTAGAATTTGGAAGTAGTTCTCTTAAACACATGTTTTTGCATTTAGTGCTTGTTTAAAATGATAAATAAGTTTTTTAAAAACGACTTTTCAATGAGAATTTTATTCTCAAACTTACGTGAATATGCATGTTTAGGTGGGAAAGAAGCTTCCCAGCTACGTACGAATATGATCACACGTGATATCTTCTCATGGCATGCATGCTCAATTCCTGGAAGAAACCCAAATCACTTCAATAACTTCGAACTGTCTTTCAAGAACTTTACGTACCATGTATGTTCATGAAGCTTGAAACACCCCAACAGTAATGGAAAAAAAATCACTTCCTTTTGGCCCCAAAGCCATCCCTTTCATCTCCTCTTCAACCTCCGCTTTCTTCTTCGCCTGAAGCCCTCGTCAATCAATTTGCAGTATGATCATTATAAATACTCCCGTCTTCTTCCTCAACACTCAAAATCTCTGCACCCTCAAAGAAGCTCGACAATAATATTATAATTGCAATTAATCTATGGATATGAGTGGTGATCGTCTTCGCGTTGTCGTCCAATGGTGCTCAAAGAACCAGAACTTTCCACTATTTCTGGTGCCAAACTTGCCAGCGTG
Organism: Neltuma alba; assembly: GCF_004799145.2. Classification (NCBI taxonomy): domain Eukaryota; kingdom Viridiplantae; phylum Streptophyta; class Magnoliopsida; order Fabales; family Fabaceae; genus Neltuma; species Neltuma alba. Next base: position 27,465 of record NW_021637276.1, read on the forward strand.
CTGTCAGAATCCCCTCCTCTGCAAACCCTAATTTCCTCTTCTGCCCTTTTGCTCCCGTCAATTACACCTCGAACTCGATATCACGAGAGGCCCAGGCTTCTCATGAATAATCCTCCTAATTTACAGCCTTCACCTGCTGCTCAATTGATCAACGGATTGGCTTTCATTCTGGATCCATCCATGAGAGAGAGAAACACTCGATTCGATCGAACAATTCGATGGACTGAAGAAACCGAAGAAGACCCGAATTCTCAGACCTGGATGACTCTCCGATTCGTGAGACCAACTCGTCCACAACTACACCTTCCCGGAGCCACCGAAGAAAACAGGCCGCCTCCGGCAGCAGACTCCGCCATCGAAGGGTTGCCGACGGTGAAAGTGACGGAAACACAATTGGCGACCGATCCGAATTGCGCGATTTGCAAAGACGAGTTTCAGATTGATATGGAGTGAAGGAGTTACCGTGCAAGCATTTCTATCATTCGATTGTATTACTCCTTGGCTTCGCATTCACAATACGTGCCCTATCTGCCGCCATGAGCTGCGAAGTGCTTCTTCATCTTCTTCTCATATTCAAATTTCCGTCGAGATTTCTCACATTTCGACTATCGATATGGATTTAGGTTTGAAGATGCTGCAGAAGGTTTGAATTGGATTTGGAGCCAGCTTGTTTCGTTCCGACCTGTGCGTGCAATTGTAGAATGGGCTGAGAGATTTTTGTTTGATTTCCCGGAAAATCATGATCGAGGAGGTAAGCTTCTGTTATAAACCTTTGAAGCACCAAATACGCCAACATATCAGTGATACTGAACTTTTATTCTACTGAACTTTTTATAATTCATTTACCACTTGTTTTGATGGAACTAAAAAAAATTTTAAATTTCACCAAATTTTTTTTTTTAATTTTATTAATTCTATTCTGAAATTTAATAACTTTTCAACTCTTACTCACATTTAATATATACAAATTTTAATGAAAGAACAATTTTATATATCAATACATAAATGCAAAATAATATATTTTAAATGAAAATTTGATGATGTTATTTATAAATAGATGTAAAAATTCTCTCTCTAACATATAATATCTAGGATCATAAAAGTATATTGTTTTGCCAAAAAAATAATTAATAATATAGTGATATTAATTCTTAATAATGTGCATAGTGCTTTGGACTATTGGTGTCTGTGAAAGACACAATATGTTTTCCAACTAAAAAATCTTGCAAGTGATAAAGTTAAGAAATTTCTATAAAAATGTGTAATATTTGCAATCACGTATTGTCAAAACATATTAAAATGTTTTTACCGAACCTGATTGAAATTTATTAATTTCAAACTTCTTTTTGTAGGATTCTCCCGTGAACAAATGCATAAATATAAAAGTTGATAAATATAGAAAAAAACAAATATGAAAAATAAAAATCATTCCACTGAGTTTTCAATATTTTGAACACACTTTTTAGAGATGAATAGATAGGTAGGTATGTGAATAGGGGCATTTTGGGTAATTAACATTTTTCTGAAATGTCACTAAATGACCAAAGTTTACAATTGATAATTCATAATTTCAGGGTACTAAAGTGTGATTTTATATCTACATTTAGTCCCAGAAATGTGTTAAAGCAATGGGTTGGTAGGCTTTAGAAAGAGCTTAACAAAAAGGTTTGTGAGAATTATGCAGGTGGCCCGTGGTGGCGCTCATTGTTCATGTTATAGTCTGATATCATCTGATCTCATGCGTTAAACTTGTTTTCATTCATATGGCTGCAACAAGAAGGTAACATTCTCCTATTTATACACTACATAGAATGGTTTCAGCATTTCTTCAACTAACCAAACCTACTAGGCTGCTACTGTAGTTCAATATCGTGGGAAGCCCAATTTCCCAAAAACAAAAAGAGAGGAAAAGTCTGCATTTCTTATAACCTTGTTTTAGCTTTTGTGTCAAGTTTTCTTTCCCTTAGAAGATAATGGGAAAGAGGATTTGGAACAGTCCGCCTGCTGAGGTGTTGGCTATTCTACAGGAAGATTTGTTGGGCCTGGGTAGCTATCGTAGAGTGTTGATCTAGCTGGGGTTTATCCCCCTGTGTTCCCCCAAAAAAAAAGGTAAGGACTAAATTGGAGAAACATAGAAAAATTAAATAAGCTAAGTTTCGTCTAAGTCCATCTTTTCTCTAGCTGGAGGCTCTCCTGTCTCGCTCCTCCAATTTCTTTTTCACCGACGCCAAAGCTTATACATGTGAAAATAGGACCCGATTGTGGTCCTGCAATTATGCAATTTCTCTAGTTTGTTTTTGTGTGTGATCAAACGTTACATAGTAAAAAAGTAGATTTATGCGCTCATGTAATAGCATAGTAGTAGAGGTAAAAAAGCCCGCACAATTATGGAACTGCATTACTCACAAAAGATTTGGTTCATTCCCCTCATCTCTCTCTAATTATGAGTTATGACGTGACGTTATGTGTTGAAGTTGAAGCAGCAGTTGAGGCAGTACGCAATCTTAGATTGGAGGAATGCAAGATGCAGATTGTATAGTTTCGACGAAATTGAAGAAGCAAAACACAGGGAATACAAATTTCAGGCCACTAAAGCTTAGGCATAACACATAATATTATAACAGTTGCTGCATGCCGTACATAATTGTATACACACCATACACAGTCCACAGCATACACACACAACATATTTACTGTACTGTACTTCTGCTTTTCTTCTTTTCCCATTTTACTATCTACTACAAGATATATATACAAATTTTTATTGTTGTTTTCATCTCACTTCATAAAATCCTTCGACAATTTTCATTTTGCCAAATTTTTAATTATTCATTTTCCTTTTGGATAAATTAGTCTGTACCACAAAAATACTAAATATGTTTTTAGAAATATGTTGACGTTGATCAACAAAGAAACAATTTGGGATTGGCTTGAAAAATGTTTTCATACTTCTCATATATTTATATTGTACATCGCAAAATTACGTCCAAGCCCTGAGTTTCAGCGTGTCTTGAAATTATAGATCTAGTATGTCTTGTGGATAGAAAGAAGGGAGAAGTATAGTGCGATGAACACGACTTTTTTCTGGATATTTGCTGGAGAAGTTTTGACAGTTAAACTTAGAGTCTGATGCGCAAAGAACCCATAATACTTGGCATATCATACACTTGAATGGATACAAAAGACGGTTCTTCTCGCATCTGGAAGCCACTCTTTGCTCTAATGAGTGGTGCTGTTAGTTTTGATTTACAAAAAAAACAAGCAATAAAACCTTATGAAGAAACATATAAGCACATCACTTCTTTTGAGACCCACTCTGACATGGTTATATATTTCCCCATACTGACTTAGTTTACTTACCTTTTATAGATGAAATCTACCATCTACCATTCTCTCTAGCTATAATATAGCGACTAATTCGCTTGCATTGCCGCTTTTTGGCTTTGACCCTTTTTATCCGCTTCTGATTTAAAAGGAGCTTTCAAAGCGCCATTACGCTGTTGTCTCCCTGCCGGGATTTGCAGATCCTTCATTTGCAATTTCTCCATATCTTTTACACTCTGATATCATGGAGAAAGACAAAAGAGACAGTACACAGATAGCATGTAAAATACCAAGATCAAGATTTCCCCAAGAGAATCACCACACGCTGATGCTGCACCAAAGAGAGAAAGAACAGTGTGCTTGTACTGAGAGAATTAGAAATCAAAGTTTTAAGATAACAAAGCAATACGGCCTGAATAATATGATTTTTTACTCCGGCAAGAGAGAGAGAGAGAGAGAGAGAGAGTGATTTTATTCATGAACAGACGAATTTCATAATACTATAATGTTTTTTAACCATTACCAATTAGTCCTGACCCTCATCAGCAACTTCACAGGCACCAAATGCAATAAAGAAATAGGCGAGAGAAAATGTTGCACATTTTTTTTAATACCCTTTTTTAAATAGGGGCAAATGTAAAACAATTTATCAATTCAATACATTTTCTATGATAGTCTAAAGAGACTTAATATAGAGACAGAGTGGTAATCAATGTAACATGTAAATGCCCTCTACTTTAATGTTTGATGCAAGCTTTTTGTCTAAGGGGGCTTCTTGAATCCTTTTTAATTAACATCTGCATTATACCAATTAAAAATCACTTATAATTGTCCTTAGGGGACAAATCAATTTAGCTCTAGAGACTCCTTTTATATTCTTCTACACTATTACCCAGTGACGAAGCAAATCTTGATTTAAGTTGCCTAGTTGGTAGAACGAAAGCGCATCAGAAGGAGAAGCAACGTTCCATCATAAACAATGTAACCCTCAAAACAAAAATGTCTCCCCCATCTCGGATATGCAAATAAATGACTATGCGTATACAATAATGTCACTACTGATGAGAGTAAAGAAAAATTAGTAATCACTCTGACGTGATGTTCAGCCGCGGGGATAGCAGCTAGAGACTAACAAATAGTAAAGTATTTATAAGAATCTTTAAAATGTCAGAGCATCAGGTAAATCTTATCATAGTGCCGATTGGAGCAAAGCATAAAAGTGATAGGAAATATCCTACTAGAGAATATGAACTTACATGAAGATAAGGAAGCAAGTGACCGATTTATTGGCTCCACAGCTTTTTCTTTGCCGAGGCCAGGTCTGGAGCCATGGGTTATAGGTGCCTGATCTGGGATATCCCAGACGTAGGGTTCACAAAATCTGAGGGAGGAGGAGCAGCAGATTTAAAGGATGGTTTAGAATAAGATTTTGGGGATGATCTCGGATGATATGAGAAGCCACTGTATGGACAAGGATCAGGTGGATGCCCCGTCTCAATAGAAGGCGCAGGTGATGACGCTTGACAGTCAAAACAGGGGATCGGTTAGCAGAAGTTGGGGATACTGGTAAAGTGAGAAGGAGAATGATATGGTGAAATTGAAGGTTCAGCAGCATCAACGGGCTGTGGGGATGGAGCAGGGCGGAAGATGGTGCCTCTCCATGAAACATGCCCTTAAAATAAGATGATAATCTGACTTCTTTGACTTTGCCAAAGTTTGAGTTCCCACGGCCAAGATTTTTCTCGGTGAAGCCTGATATTATTCTAGCCAATTCAAGGTATCTCTGAGGTGGAATTACTCCAAACGTTGACGTGACTGAAACCTGCACTGTCACTGGGGGAGCTACTGTTGAGCCAATTTCATTTGATAATTGAACGTAAACATTCTGCATGAAAAAGTAGAAACAGGATCAAAGACAGGCAACTCATAATATAAGCATTCCTTGTCTTCAACAAAAAATATATATTATAAATTCTTCTCAATAACTAATCTCCCAGTCTATGTTTTCTACATTAATTTAGAGTTTTGCCTCGTCCTTAAATGAATATTTCAATATATATTGCATATCAACAAATATCCAACAATAAAAAGGCTATAGTGGTACAACCCACTGATAATCATAAGGAAATCAGAAATCTATATGCACTTTCAAAACCAAATTGCATTTCCTACTACCCAAAATAAAGAATGAAATGGATAGTAAGACTATACCTCATCGGATCTTAGATCCAAGTCCAATCTCAGCTCATTCTTGAAGTCATCAAAACCATCCAGTATTTCATTTATTGAACTATTGAGAGTAAAATTAAACAGAATCTCAGGCATCTGAATAATAGGACCCAGCTGCACAGGTATTACAGATATGCCTCCAGGTACTGTTGCAATCTCAAACATAGACGCATTCCCAAATATTGATGTTGTCAAAGTTAGATTAGATTGTTTGAGGAACAGTTCAACCAATGATGACCTCAGCAGACTCAAGTACACTGAGTTTATTGGAACATTCAGTGGCTTAGAGAGAACACCAAACGTTACATTTGCGAAGTTAGGTGTACCACTTTTGTGTATGGATAAAATAGCTACCTGTTAGGAGCAAGAAGCCTAAAAGTCATTTCTGTATTTGAACCAAGACTGAAAAAAAATGAGAGGAGAAGCTTGAGGACAAACCTCTGTATTTGGGACACCTATTTCACTGTATATATCATATTCTAGTCTTTTAATGTACGGAATCAGCTGTGAAACTGGCTTTTCCAGTTTGAAGGATGCTTGAACAGTAGCTGAAATCCACAAAAGAAAAGCATTAAGAAACTTATAAAAAAAGTATAATTAGAAAATGATAAAGGAGAGGTCTTAGGAAAGAGTTGGAGAAAAGAGTTAAAAGTGTTTGGACAAACCACATCATTGCACAGCATAAAAATACATGAACAAAAAAGGACTTTGCTTTCACCATTACATGATTGCCTTAGAAGGGTTTATTCCTGTTGGAGATAGTACACACCCAACCCATCAGAGGATTGGCCCATAAATTATTTTACTTCCGACTTCAACAACCTGGTTTTAAAATCTCGGGCAAGTGGGAATAGTCTTTTGTATATAAACAAAGAATACACGGGAACAGTAGTATTTGAGGATCCCCGTATAACAGTTCCAATAGTCACCACCCCAAAAATGCACAGTAATTCAAAAGCCATCCTTATTGAACAAACACCACGAAGCTATTTTACAACAGTGAGCAGCTAAGTACAAAATATTCAAATTCATTAAATTAATTATTGATGAGTGAAGCTGTCCAGCCTCTATACTGATCGGCAGCATTATGCCCTCATTATTTTGTCAGGCTAAATAGACAAATACTTAGGCAACAGACCTGCCCAGCGTAGCCAAGGATCTAGGAGAATCTAATCTAGGTTTAATCCTCTAAAATCAGAACAGAGAGGTGCGACTGAGTCCTAGGCTAAATAGGAATAATTAAAGGAATTAAAAATAAGATAAATAAAAAGGGCTTACGTGAGAGAAAAGTCCCTGCCATGTTCAGCGACTTTCAACCACAAGTGATAACTCATTTAAATCAGTAACTATTAACAGATTCAGCATAAAATTATATACTAATTATAAAAACTGCTCAGATGGTCATCTGAAAAGTAAAAAGACAAAGTTATTCAAGCTTCTGGAACATGGTAAAAAAATGAAAGCCACGTCATGACTGAAAAGGCCACAGCAAGACCGTTCAAATGACAATGAATGCCTAAGATTCATGTCAAAAGGGTAGAGAAGCAAAAATAATAGCAAAAAAATGTCAGTCTGGCAAGATCAAGAAGTTATACTCTGCAAAACTTTATCATATTCTTATCTGAACTGCAGAATTAAATCTCAAAAACATAGAAATTTACAATAGACTTGAGTTGTGCGTTATTGCAGAGATAAGCTGCAGCATTCATCAGCATCACAGGTATAATCATTTATTCATGTTTCATGAGTGTTGATAATAAGTGCAGTAGGATCTCCGACAGCTCCTTTCCTTCTTTAGTTATCAGCAGTAGTCAACTCTTTATTGCTATCAATTCTCCGTTGTTTCCTTTTCTAATTTGTCATCGATTGTATGTATTTCCTTCCTTTTCTCTGTTGCGAGATTCTCAGGAACTCCATAGCATTTCCTCTGCCTTGAATTTTGAATATATGTACTCGTTCATTTGGATAAACACAGAGCCTCAAACCATTAATTATATTGAAATATTTTGAAATAAGCATTAACCACCAGTCCAATTAGTCCTCACAGGCCTCAGAACAAAGGCAACTACAGAGACTAATTAGCATTATTCAATGGCAACACAATAAACATAGGGACCCCTCATCATTAGCAACTCTTAGCATATGGTGTTGTATGTACTCGACCTCCTCTATATCTTATAAGTCTTTGAAATTTTTAAGTTAGATTTTTCTTCATTATGTCGTACATGCTCTTTCTCTCAGTTTTGATATGTGTAGAGCTAGGTATGTCGTGTCAGAACCGATTAGCATTAATTAGAAAAGTTTATTTCTTTCTTTCAACCAAAAAAAAAGAAAAAAAAGAAAAAACTGGATATCAGAAGACCAAGATTGGAAATCAATTTCAGTCTAAATGATATCATATTTCTTTTTCAGCTTTAAATCTCAGGAAACTTCATGGTTGAAAAAGATGACTTGAAAAATGGGAGGTTCTTGTGTATAATACAGGTTTCATGGAGTGAAACTCATTAGTTGCGTCACTAGTAAATTGATATCCGTCACTGATCTCACTCAAATCTTCTTATGCTGTCATGGGTCACTGAACAACAACCAGTAAATTGAATCATATCTTAATTTGTTCCAAGCAAGGAAATCGAATGGATTTTTAAGTTATGGCTTCCATTTGCAAACAATAGATTCAAAATAACTTCATTCAATATAGACTACATTTATATCTGATCAAACAAAATAGAAGAATGACTATGTAATTTTCTATCTTACTTCCAAAACTGAATTTCAGAAAACTAATTCCTGTCAAAGAGAGAAATAGTAACCCTTTGTTTTCACTTTTCAATCCTTTTCCCCCTTTCTTGTCATCTAAGCGCGCTTGTGTCAGTCATCTTGACATGTGTAAAGGGCCAAACTTATATGTCCTCCTAAAATCTCTCTAGATCACGACTGCCAAAAAAGACCTTCTACAGAGCAGGAGATCCACAATTTTCTCTTCCTAGATTTAGTCTCCTATTTTTTGGTATGGGTGGCGCAAATAAGTCTATCAGCACTTCCTAAGGTGCAATTGATAAGTTGACTATTAACGATAAAATCGCAAGTTTTATCTTGAATATATATTTTTTAAATTTACTTATAGACTATAGTTAATGTGTGCTTCCATATATAGCCTTTTTAACTAGATATAAATTAAATCAAAGAACAGAAAACAACATGCTTAGTTTTAAGGATAATTTTAAAGACATACGAAGTTTCAGGACATATGTTTGGTGATCCATATACATATCACAGTCAGGAAGCTATCAGTTGTCTAATCTGCAGGAGCAGCATAAACAAGACGTCTAACACAGACATAAGATAGTACTGTCACTCCGATTAGCATGTGTCATCGTATAGATCATGTTGAAAGAACTCATCCCCAAAATCTAACAAGGGAACATTTTGAATTTACTCATTTACGTATCCAAAGTTATAGAGAAATATGATCATAGAATAATCTGGCTAACAACTGCACCCCGACCTCTCAAAGCAGAAGGATTCCTCGATCGAAAGAAAGAAGTAAAAGTTACAGCACTTGGTTCATAGCATCACAGACAAAATCTGAGATCGATCGACAACTACAGACCCGAGATCACCAATAACACCCTCAGGATGTTATCAAGCGCATCAGGACCAAGAAAGAAAATAACCAAATAGACCACAATTAGAATAATTAGAAGATTAGAATCAGTCAATCAAAATGTGAAATTAGAAATTCACATTTACTAGATTCACCAAATCATGCCAATTTGTTCACAACATGGTAAGGGGAAATAAAAAAAAAAAAAACCTAGCCATTAAAGAGGGAAGGAAGGGAAAACTCACCACTTTGCTTAATTGCATCACTGGCATCATACCGAGTCTTTATCGCGAACCTAGGGTACACCCAGAAAACCCCAGAAAACCAAAGCAGACAGACTCAAGATCAAAACGAAGAGGCACTTGAAACTGAACTCATTTGCAAATCTTTGAAGAACCACCGAACATCCCCGGCAGAGGAGTCCCGACGAAGCTGGATCCTCAGGGTCATGGCTCTGCCGTTGCTGCAGATTTTGCTGTTGAATTTTGCCCATTCGCAAAGCATCTGGAATACCCAAAACCTTCACAAACTCTCTCTCTCTAACCAGAGGTGGCAGGACGCAGTGTGTCCCTCAACAACAAGGAGAAGAAGGGTCTCGACAAGTGTACATGAGACAAGTGTTGATGGTGGCAAGCCTATTCAATTAACATTTAACAAACTAGAGAGAGACCCGTTGTCCCACCTTTCTCTCTCTAAAAAGGTTCACTATCCACTACACTCATACACACAAAGTACATCTCTCTCTCTCTCTATAGATTTTCTTCTATTTTATGCAGTCGATGCTTTTTAGGCTACCGAACGTTGAGGAGAAGCAAAGGCGAGGGAGAAAAGGACAGCGTGTTGGGACATAAGTGGAGAAAGCTGTATCAGCCATATTATCGCCTATGCCAAGAAAAATAGTTGGAATAAATAAATATAATACTCTTTCAGTTTTTAAAATAAAACATATTTAACTAATTTGATTAGATTATATAAGTTAGTTAATTATAAGAAATATAACATATTTTTTCTAAAACACCATAATCATTTTTTTAATATCCTCTCTCTCTTCTACTTAATTATTGTTGAGGGGGTATCTATAGGAATAATTTAGAAAAAATGATAATATAAGAAATAGCTCTTATATTTAGAATTTAAAATCAACTCAACAATTATGTCCTATATTAAGGATCGGAGGAATATATAACACTGATGAGAAATAACAGTTTTTTATCAACACAATTACTCAAATGATGAAAGTCCTACTCATCTATAATTTTACACACTTTCCACTAATGTGAAAAATTGTATCACCCCTAGTAAAGATGGGAAACTGGTATTATGCTTGATTATTTACAAATTGTAAATAATATTGCTTAGGTACAATTTTATATATAAAAAATGATAAAAAGCTAAAATGTTCCTATTTTAAAAAGTTTTTTTTTCAAAGGATGTGAATTAAGTAAGTGAAATTTTTCTTTCTTTGATTTCGTGCATAGTCAAAGATAAATTATGCCTAATTAAGAGAGAGTTGTCCTCATTGAAGATAAATTGCATTTGGGTTCTTAAAGTATCACTAATAAATATTGGGTTTAATAGAAAAAACTAGTCACTTACAATTTATCGTACAAAGATTTGAATTTTTACTAGAAACATACTTATATTTAATGTCTAATAATACTTCAAATAGGATTGTTTCCAATAAAAAGGTAATTGTGTCCAAAAAAAAAATTTCAGGTATCCTTACTAAAAGTATAGGAAAGATGATTTAGGTAAAATTGTGGTTGGGAATGGGATAAACATTGATAGGATTCCTTAACAAGTCAATCATAACATTGTTTAAAGCTTGTAATTGCATGGCACTTTGTGCTTCGTAAGCTAAGGGATTGACCAATGCGCGCCACACGCGTGGACCATGAATTGCCGGGGCGAATATATGTACTTATAAACGGGGTTACGCGTTTGGGAAGCATAATAATGATGAATAGAATAATATGAAATGAAATTATAGGAGAATATTGAAAAGTAATTCTACCGACGTGATTGCCACGCTGGACGAAATAAAATAATACGTAGTTATTATCAATCAATCATCAATTGTCACTTATAAATCAGTTCATACATTCCTCTCATGAGAAATCCTTGTTATGTGCAATTAATAAGAATGTTTTGGAAAAAAATAAAATTTTAAAATAAAATGATTTTATAATAACTAATTTTATATTTATGACTGAAAATAATATCAGCTAATTATGAGTAATTATTTTAAAAAATTTTTTCACGTCTGTATGAATTTTAACTTGGGATTTGTATTTAAGCTATTATAACTCTTTCCCCTCATAGGCTTTCTTCTGGTTTTAATATCCAAATTTCATACAAAATAGTTTTTTTTTAAGAACTATTTCTAATTAACTTGATAATATAGAATGAATATTAAATAGATGAATTCAAAAAGAATTTGATTTATAACTTGCTCTTTCATGCCATGTTCCTTTAACCTCATTCTTCAATTTTAGCTCAAAACATAAAATACACTATAGGTGAAAGGAAAAAGTGATTTTTTAAATGTAAAATGTCAAATATGTTCTTAAATAAAAATAATTATTATATAATAAATACAATAATGTAATAATATTTATGAGAAAAATTGGTCAAGCTCTCTAATTTAAAAATTAATTGTGCAAATGTGCCTATTTTTAATGAGTGTAATTTTTTTGAGATGTGTGCAACCTAACTTAAATTTTATGCAACATGAAAGTCATTTACTTATAGATAAAATTATGTTTTACAGAATTAAAAAAAATTATACTTGCTAAAAATAAGTTGTGCTCACTTGTGTGAATTCTTAAATACCTTTGCATATTTAATTTTTAATCAAGAACTTTTAATCAAGAACTATTTTATATTTATACATTCATGTGATGAAAAGGAAATAGCTTTCCCAAGTGGAACCCAACAAGGCCTATGGGTATAATGAGTTGCAAGCCACATCAAATTCAAAAGCACACCAATGGAATGATCCTTTTGATTCCACTAGGCCTAGTTCTAATGGCTAGAGAGGTCCCCAATCTTTGTATACAATTTTTGGGAAAAAAAATTATTATAACCATATAATTAATAATAATACTTTTTTTAGAGTTAATATAATTTTTGTCGTTTAAATTTTTTTTCTTTTTTATTTTGATTCCTCAAGTCAAAACACTGATCTCTATAATTGATAAAAATATAGATCATTTGCTTTTTGAAAGATCAAAACTTATTATTTCAAACTTGAAAAACCAAATATAATATTAACCAATTTTTTTAATATTTGAGATCTGAACCATGAACTTTCTCATTAAAAAATGATCAAGTTGAATCATTAAAAAAAAAAAAAAAAAAAAAGGGATGACTTATTAATTATGGGATGAAGTTGTGATGTCGGTGTAAGATTAGGCAGCGAATATTATCAGATTGGCCAACGCTTTCCACTTCAACGTCACTGTGCGAGTTTGAATGTCCATTCTCCGTTGTCCATTACTCGTGGGTGCCTTCTCGCGACAGATCACCCTAACGATTTTTTTTATATAAATTATAAATTTTTATTTAATTACAGGAAAATAGTTTCTTTTGAAACACACCGACATCACAAATCACGCTTAGTTTTTTTTTTTTTTTGGGTTTTATTTTCAAGACTCAACAGTATCCTCCTTTGACAACAAATTTATTTTTGCTTACTTTTGAGAGTATCTTTCTAACACGTGACACATCATCTTTAAGGTTTTTTTCTTCTAATTTTTAGAAATATTTATATTCCACAATAAAGTAATATAATAAAAATCAATTTAAGTTGATTTTTTAGTTTTAATTTAGGGTAAAGTGTTTCATATGCAATTTCACCCTTAACTTTTCTTTTTCTTTTTTTACAATTTTACCCTCAATTATTGAGTGCGGGGTAAAATTGTATTACTAAAAAAATAAGAGGTAAAATTAGACATGGAAAATAAAATTATGAGTAAAATTTCACATTTACTTTTTAATTTGGGGTTAAGGTACAATTTTGCTTCTGATCTTTAGGTGCGATTTTGACACTAAAAAGCAAAATTATACCTCAAAAATAAGATTGTGGGTTAACATTACATCTTAACCCTTTAATTTATCTAATAATTATACTTCAACGTTTTAATTGATTTCAATTTCAAGTTTTGCAAGTTCATTTTTTTGGTACCCTTTCTTCCCTTTCTTGGAGAGGTAGTTGAGGACTTTTTTTTTTTTGGGGTTTAATTGAACATTCAACAAACTCTTAGCTTAATCTGCGTAGGGTTGCTTGTAAGAATTTATTTGGAATGTAATACCGAACAGGAAATAAAATAAAAGATTGATAAGTTAAAGAATACAAAAAGGGTTATCTACTTCTTTATTTTAAGAATATCAAAATTAAATATTATTACATAATGGATGCAACCACTTAATTGACATTATATAAATATAATAAAAAAATTACATTTGTGTCCTTCACACTAAAGGGTACCTGAAATGACCTCAAATTAATTATCACTTTCATTTGGTAAATTTATTTAATATTATGAAAACTTCACTTGTTGTGGCTTTTGATGAAATCAACAAGCTAGATCATGTTTGTAGCATAACTTTGTCAGAATTTATATAGTATATATTATTAATTCTAATTCACATCCTTTAACATCTCCAAGAGGCTATTTCAAAAAAAAAAATTATAATTTTAGAAATCAGTTACTTGTTTGGATTAGCTTGTTGATACTTTTCACATATAGGTGCATCTATTAATCAACAGTTAAAAGAATTCCATATGGCGTGTCTTTTGGGTAAAACAAGCAAGATGAGTGAATAACTTGAAAAAAACTTGCAAAATCATACTGTCCACTAATTAAAGATTGTAGCAAAAAAAAAAAAGAGGGAAAATATTGGGATAATGTGGAATCTTGCAAATGGAAGCAAAAGTCAGAAATGGAATTGGATATAGTAGGTAAGAATCACGAAAAAGGAATAATTATTAAAATTTTGAGATAATGATGGGTAGGTACCCCATTCTGTGAAATCAGTTAAAGCAGCATCTATTGTAATCCTATTCATGGCTTGGCACAACCAATTTGCAATTGCTTGTTATCTTCTATTTTCTAAATTAGCTCACTTGCCTAACAATATAAAATAGAGTACTACATCATTGAATTTTTTTAAAAATATGCAAATTACACACTGCGTTATAAAAAGGTAATTTTTCAGTTTGGCTTTTGCAAAGCCCAGTGAGCCGTTTGGATTTTTTTAAGAAAAATACAATTTTACAAATACCTATAATTTTTTTTTCAATTTTTAATTTAGTACCTATATGGTTTCTTAAAATAAATTCTTTGATTTTGCTCTGTTAGTTCCGTTATTCTGTTACTTCTTGTATGAGGAGTAAAATTCTAACAGGACTAGGTTACAGGGAAATATCACTAATAAAGTTCTCTTTAGGCCTGGTGGAGGTATATCCTGACCCTGATGAGCTCCCGGGATCTAACTCATCTAAACTTTTATTTACCAAAAAAAAATATCACTAATAAAGCGAAGTTAAATGATTTAATGAAGAGAAAAAAGTATTAGTACCGAGTTTAAGATTAAAAGAAGATATAGGTACCTACAAAATAATTTTTCATTTTCTGAAGCACAGATCATAGTTTTTATAATTATATTACACGAAACTCTCCTAAATTTGAATTATCTGCACAGATATAAGAATTAAGAGTATCCATGGCAAGGTTTCAAAATGATGTTGAAAGTTGAAACAAGTTTTTATTAACTTTCTTTGTATAAACTATCCGATATAAAATATTTATATTAACATCACCGATGAATCTTAATCCAATTGATGTCATTAGTCAAAAATTTATGAATGCTTATGCAAGTAAATTTTTATTTCAAGTTTTGTTTTGATTCTAATGCACTCCATATCGCTTTGAAATAAGAATGCACGCGCGCACATACATATACACATCAAAAAGGATATAGGAGTTGGCCAAAATGTTGACAATGAAACTAAAAGAATCAATGCATTATGATATTTGATTCTTATTACGGGCCATGTTCTACAGTGTTTTTGTGTTCTAACTATAAGTTATGGTATCTAAAGCATTACAAAAAAATTTCACTGCCCCCCCCCCCATGTGTCCTGTGTTAGGATTCGTTATGTGGGATTTTAAGATCATAATACAAGAGACCTCAGTTGACTCACAAGATTGATGCTAGATATTATCTCTTTGACTTTTTCGAATTTTAATATAAGAGCTAGATAAAATAATTTAGAAGCATTAAGGATTTTTTTTTTTGCATATGCATCCGGTCCTGGCCAAACTCCTCAAGGAATTACAAATCATATAATCTGGATCAGGCCATGATGACCTATATGGGTGGGACCTACACCTACACTATTGTATTTCAAAAGATCGAACCTGTGAACTTTGGTTAGCTGGAACAATTCTTACCAGTTGATCCAGGTGTCAGTGTGATGGATTAAGAAAGAAAATTGGTTAAGTTAGTTAATTATAACAAATATGTAATGACTTTTATAAATTACTCTTTTAATCATGTATATTGAAACTACTATTTGATGGAAACACATTACAATTAATAGAAATATTTTTTCAAAAAGTTATAAATTTGAAGAAACAAAGTAAATTGATGTTTTATATTTAGAACCAAATTCAACTTTTCAACTAGCTTTAAGGTGAGGTGAGGAGGTAGTGATTAGCATCTTATTATCTCCACTATGGATCCTTTCCTAAGATGTTATGAGGCAGTGAAGTGTGTTTTTGTTTTGATATTGTAGGGTTTCTCATAGCCTTTTTTTATTAAAAAAAATAAAATATACTCAAATGTATAAACATATCCATGCATATAATACATACATAAACATAGATACGCATGCGTTTGTGTGGGTAATAACATTGAAAATGTGGAATGTAGCCTATAATGCCTAAAATGCCCATCTTGTTCTAATTTTTTGCACTGTTTTTTTTTTTTGGAAGCCACTGCTTATAGTGCCTATCCACGCATATCCAACTACGTCTTTGAATTATAATAGAACGCACTATTATTCTCTTTCTTAAGAAACACTCCAATTAAATATTTTTTTTTCAATCACGAAAAATCATATAAACCTAGTTCCTAAGTTAAGATGTGACTGTCTTAGGTTTTTAATAAAATACATTTTTAAAGAATTATTTTGATATTATTTTTTCCTTGAAATTAAGGCTTTTTATATTTATTCCAAATTCACTGGTTTTACGCCGAATTTATTTAAAAAAACAAATAGTTTCTGAGTGGAAAAATTTTAAATTTTGACTTGCACCAAACATAGAATTCTTGATCTTTGCCACCAAAAGATTTCCTCTCGATCCCAAAAGCCTCAAAGGCCCTTTTGGGCTGGCCATTACATGCTGGGCCGAAGCTTGTTTGTCTGTTATTGTTCTGTTGAAAATGTTTTTGAATTTCAAGTATCTTAAGCGATAACTAAAAAAATAAAAAGGAAGCGAAAAATGTTATAAACCATTGTCTTATTTGTTTTGCAATTATATGTGCATTATTCTTCTATAAAAAACTCATCAGCAATAATGCAGTATTTTATTAAATCAAATACTTTATTATTCAAAAGTCACATAGAATATTAGAATATTAGAATACTAATAAATATCAAAGATAGATAAATAAATTATAAATATTAAAAAATTAGCTAAGTTGGTTATTTTGTAACAAGTGTATGTTGTCTTTTCTAAACTCCCATTTCTAATATGCATTTAATTGTAATTATCTTTAGTTGAAAACCCCCTTAATATGTACAATAAATTAGATACTTCGGGGGGAAAATTGTATATGGGGGAAGAAAGTAAATTAGAGTATTATATTTAAGATTAAGTTAACATTTCAACTAGTTTTTATATTAATAATAACCGGGTGGGTAGTAGTATTAGAAGATGACTCATGTAAATGTTTTTCGTGGGATTGATTTAAAAGTGCCTCACCCAATATTTAAGGGAAATTAAGAAATTCAATATTCATTTCACTTTTTTTTTTTATTTTTACAAAAAAATTCTTTAAAAAATCTTATTAGTTATAATTCAAATATTTTGAAAAAAAGAGTAATAACTCAAATACTTGTGACAAAAATCACAAAACCAAATATATGGTTAATTTTTACGGCTAATTATTCCAATAATACACACCTGCATCAGTCTAGATGAGATTCTGAGTATTTGTAATTTAATTGTATTGTAAAGAAAAACACATAGTGAGACAGCAAGAGTTATCCATTTGGCCAAGCAAAAACACAACGGTCATTAGTCAAGTAGTTGTGGCGAACGAATTGTGAAAGGTACAATTTGTTTTTTTTGCAAAACCTAAGGAGCAAGAAATGATGAGAAGTGAATAGCAAAACCTCTTGCACTTTCACCATAAGACACAAGGAAGTTCACAAATTCACTCATCTCATGTATTGGATTGGTTGCTGTGAGTACCAAAATTTCAAAGAAATGGACCCCACTTTGCCACTATGATTGAGATTCCTATCTAGTCTAATGGTCTATGATTTTTAGACATCACAAAGCTACCCCTTTTACCTTATCTCCTCCTTGTACAATCAATATTTTATACAAACAAATTTTTTCCCTCCCAGCCCCAGAAGAAATAGATGCACCAACGGCTCTTTGTCCCCATCACCACCTTTCCTTTCAATGATTTTAATTTTTTTAATTATTATACGACTGCATCCAGTTTTTAAATAAAAAACTTATATTGATTAATTTGAATATATATTAAAAAAAATTAATTAAATTAATTATTTATAATAAATATGATTGTTTTTACTAAGATACTCTTATTAATCATATGTATTAGTTAAAACTACTATTTAAATAAAAATTTTATGTAACTGCTATAAGGACTACTTAAAAAATTGATAAATATGAGAAATAAGGTGAATTGAAATCTTAGTTTAATACTAAATTAAATATCAAACTATCTCTTATATTAAAGAACGAATGTAGTATATTAGTAGTTATATTCAAAGTATAATTATCCAAGCAAATAATAAAAAGTGTTAAAAATGAGCTAATATTCCTAATAATTTTTATAGTATCTAAGTCACAGTTCAGATAAAATTCAAATTTTGACTTGGAATCACATATCATGAAGCCAGGCCACAATCCCCATTAAACTCATGGACGCAACAAAGAAAAAGAATAATAAAAAATATTTCATATGTTGCATTTCCATAAAATGAAAATTCTCTATTTTTTGTCATAAACTAAAATTAAAATTAAAAAAACCCACATTAATTTATAATTTATACTTTGTAGATCTGGTCTAATAGTCCAACATATATTTTATTCCATTCACCTTAAATGTACTCCATAAAACGTCAAAAAACTAAAAAAAAAAAAAAAAAGAACCTCAGCCTTTATGATATTGACCAATCTCTACCCACTTTTGCTTCCACTAAACCCACTCAGATCTTCTTCTCCAATTCTCAAGAACACACAAACACGCAGAAAAAAGCAAGAAGAGAGAGATTAAGAAGAAACATGGAAGCTCTTCTCTCCCAATTCACCTTCCTCTCAGACCAAGCTTTAGAAGACAAGAACTTTATCCATCCACCATAGAAGACCTAATGAAGCTCTTTGAGATTGAGTCGTACAAGGCCCTGGGCAGCCATGGAGCTTGAGCAAGAGAAAGAGGAAGAGAGAAGCAGAGGATGCTCTGCAGAAAGCTGAGGACTATCTCGACTCAGTGATGGAATCTGCCATGGATGAGTTCAGAAGCTTTGAACTTGAGCTTGAGAGGATGGAAAAATCTGAAATTGATCGCCTTGTTCAGACTGCTGAGAGTGCTAGAAAAATGGGTAGTAGGTTAATGGAAAAAGCTGCTTCTGTTGCGTCCAAAGGTATATTGAAGCTGCTCTGAGTTCTGCTACTTCTTCATGCATGAAATCGGCTTGGAAAGGACTTCTCTCTGGCAAGGTTCATCCTTCTTAGCCTGAAAATGTGCTGATCAAATGTGTAACCACAATAAATTATTGATTTATTTTCAGATTTTATATGCATAATCTAGA
>NW_021637277.1:0-54267 GCF_004799145.2 Neltuma alba
GTGAAAGAGATCACTAAATTTTCCACACATTTAAGAGGTCAGCTAAACTACCAAGTCTTATCAGACATGAGAGGACATGATATGTGGTAAACTGGTAATAGTATTAGTAGGGGCAAGAAGGTAAATGGGAAATGAGTAGTGGACTAGTGGTCTATAAATAGGATGTTAGAAATTATACCGGGTGTTGATTGAATACATATTTTACTGTTTACTCTCTGCTCTCTCTTCTCTCTCTGTTTACCTTTAACAAAGGTATCAGAGCCTTTTGTCCGGTCCATGGCACCACCGCCGGACATTCGATCCTCTGCATGCATTAATGATTTGGAGCATCGACTTGAGCTCCAGCAAGTCTCCCTTGATGCTATTCACTCACGCTTGGACCAACATGCTCTGGCTATCAATGATCTGAAATTATCGGCGAGTAGGTTGGATGAATATCTCCAAGTTATTCTTGCTCAAATCTCCTATGTCTCATCAGATCCGGTCACTGACTCAGGCGAAGGGGGATCTACCTCTATTCTGCTCGTGAATCAGATGAGAAAAATGGAGATGAAGTTAGGAACGATTCGAATCTGTATGAAATCGTTGCAACCGAAAAACAAAATAGCCAACGATGATGATATGAACAACATGACCAATGAGAACCAGGACACGGAAGCTGGTGCAGAAACAATGGTGGAGTCGAAGGCCAACGCAAAAGTTGAGAGAGTTGAAGAAGTTACTGTGATTTCGAAATGCACACTTTCTGTCGATGACAAGCTGAAGGATCTCAACAACGAGAAATTAGACGAAGCTATAAAGGAATCATCTCAACATGACAATGTAGCTGCAGTCGTGAATGGCAAGACTCAAATCGGTGAGGCTAAAGCAAATCAAGTAATACGTGAGAATGACAAGAACATGGGAACAGATCAACAAATGAAAGAACCAACGCCTTTGCTTAGTTGCAGGAGTGATGATGGATTCCGGCATTATGGGATGCTCTACCTTCATCAACGATTCTTCCTAGCGAAACAGTTACTATACCTTCGACGCTGTTGGGCTTTACACAAGAGGGCACGCCCATCCTTCTCTGTTCCCAAGACGTCACAAATGTCTTCTCTGTTTGCTGCTCGAACTACTGATTTTGGGACCTCTAGGTCTTCTTCCATTTTGGGACCGAAGTTCGGCCCCCTTCCACAGTCACTTGGGGATGAGTCCAAGTTGCAAGCCCTTATAGCTCCTTCTGTTTTTTTTCGTTGCCTGCGAACACCTCTGTGTCTGTGTCTTCTATGAATACTCTTCTGCAGGCATCTTGTTCACATCTGTTGAAGGCCACTAAGCAGATTCCATTCATTACAGAGGTCAAAACCTTGAGTCCAGGCCACTGCATAACTGTTGTTTCATTACCGTGCTGTCACACCATTATTGCTGTCCAGCACTGCTGCTGACGAGAAGTTTTTCGTAGGAGGAATGGAGAAACACACTGGCCGACCTATGCATCAACGACCCTATGCGAACTCCAATGCATTCGCCGGAGCTGTTTGCGTTATTCATCAAGTGGAGGGATTCTGATCGAACGGCTAGAAGTGAGTTGTTGATTGATGAAGTCAAAGATCAGCTCAGCAAGGACGGAGATGGTTTTACATTCTGGGTGGGTAGGGCTGGTGCTGAAATCGGGTTGAACCCAAACACTAAAGGGATTAATGTGATGCTGGCTTTTGTTGGATTTACAGGGAGTAAAGAAATGGGCCTGTTGGGGCGTCTTTGGGGTGGGATGTCCATTCCTTGCCCGTCTTATTGAACTCGAAAATCTTTACCCAGGCCAAAGAGCTTCGTTATTCGCCTTTCGAGTTTTTCGCTTCCATCTCAAAGGTGATGTGGTGCGGAAGTTTACTGCAGGTAGAGCCCAAAATTATAGCGATTGAAGCGAAGGAACTTTTTGTTTCTGAGGAATTCCTTGCTTCTATCAAAATTGGGGAAGGTGTGTCTGTGGCTTTGTGCTTGACCATGGCTGTTGCAGCTGCAACTTTCATCATACCATTGGGCCTAATCTTCTTAGCCTTTGTTCTTGTCATTAATCTCATCACCGCGGCAACGTGTTATGTCAATAGGATTGTAACAGAATTGTTATGGCTGGAAGTTGTATGGATTTTTGGTTTGTATGCAACAGTTAAGGGTCGATCATTTACTGATAGTGAAACCTTTCGTATGATGGGTAAGGAGCGTGCACTTGTCACCCGCAATCATGGCTCAACATTCTGGTTGCCTTGGAAGCACTCTAGCTGTGATGGGGAAAAAAAAAAATGCTGCTGGCAATTGGTTGGGAAAGGTGGTTTACTGACGATCGTCTCGTTCACCAATTATGGGCCTTCTACTCGTTTGGTTTTAGCATCAGTGCAACAATGGAATTGGGATTTGAAGGAAAGCTGCAACAAGTTTGGGTTTTCATGTCCTTTTGTTTTTGTATCTCCTTCCAGTCTTAGCAACTTATGATCTTAAAAAAAAAGAAAAAAGAAAAAAGAGTGCCTTACCCCACTTACATGTTTTAATTTCCACTTTTGTACAGATCCTTGAGGACAAGGATCTTTTGTTGGGGGGGAGTATATTGATATGTGGTAAACTGGTAATAGTATTAGTAGGGGCAAGAAGGTAAATGGGAAATGAGTAGTGGACTAGTGGTCTATAAATAGGATGTTAGAAATTATACGGGGTTGATTGAATACATATTTTACTGTTTACTCTCTGCTCTCTCTTCTCTCTCTGTTTACCTTTAACAGGACATGTATACCATGTTCTCTAAAGATTAAGAAGACTGACTTCAGATGTTGATATCCAACAATAACAACTCCACATCATAAAGGACAAATATATATTGAAACAACATAGCCTACTGTAATACCCTCATGAAAATAAAACAAAACGATGATAGATTTGTATCTATCTGTCAATTAGTGTACCCATGCTGACCTAAAATACAGCCGTCAGGTTTCTTGGAGAAACATACATGAGTCCTTCCTTCCTTGTTCCCTGTTATGGTTATAGGAGTTGACAGGTGTGAAACGGCAAGGGGGAAGTGGAAGAGAGATAAGAGAAAAGGAGAGGAAACAGAGAGAAAGGAGAGAGGGGAGGCCGGGAAATAAGAATTCTTATTCAATCAAATCAAAAGCTGAATACAACTGAGAACCCTAACTCTATTTATAGAGCTATAAAAAAAGATAACTAAGATAATTATAAGATAACCTAGATATACTATTATACTGAGATAATGCAGAATACTCAAAGATAAACAACCCAATAAATCCTAATTCTAGTGGATAAACATTAAAAAATAATGTGTTGAATCAGCAAAACAATTTTGCTAGATGTTACTTTCAAATTGAAAAATGCAGCTCTGGGCCGCCACACAAATTAGTAGAAATTCAACTCCTTTGCTCATAACATGGCTAGGTCAATTGCACGTTGTGATTGGTGTAAACAAAGACACTCCTCTTAGAAACTATGGCTCTGAAGCAAGGTAACAAGAGACCCCACGCTGGTGGAGGCATTGAGGCAAGAGAACTTCATCCAAATGCTCGCTTGGCAATGGGTTTGGTGCCATTCAAATGGAAGAAAGGTGCGTAGCTCAGGTGCCTTGCACAGACTAGGTTAATTTTCTATTAATACATAACCTAAAAAAACCCATCCTGAATAGTCAAAACTATCAGGTTTAGTATTTTAAAACAAGACCAGCATTTTCTGACTCACGTCGTTAATATTGCATTGTTTTATCTGATTAGCATACATGAAAAGTTAATTCATATGTCAAAGGTTATCACAATAGTTCGTACATTAGATATTGTCCACTGACACAGCATATTTTCATACTTTATTCCAATCTCATTTCCTTTCTTCACTCAGGCAAGAATTCCTCTAGCACCGCCTGCCTCAAGGTGCTAACATCGTCTATCACCTTTTGAATGTGGCTATCTTGGTTGTAATAAAGACTAAATTATGTGTAAATGCATAAATATGTGCTCTTAATTTAATCTCAGCTCGTCAAAAATAAACTCACCTGCCAATAAAAGCCCTTGACATTCCTTGTGGTAGCCCTCGGGAAATAAACCTGCTAACAGTTGGCCTGGCATTAATTGCTAGGAATTTTACCATCTGAGCTGAGCTAACCAAACCCTGGAAATATAATTTCAGTCAGTAAAGTGATACATCACTAAAAGCCTAAAAGCCTAAAAGCTGCCTGCAGCCCTGAAAACAAGTCTACCATTTCATAAGCTTGGCGTAACCCAGCAGGCAAATCCATCATTGTTTTTTGCCACTCATTTAACACCGCATCCACAAATTTACGGTCAAATAACTGTGACAAGGACACAAAGAGCTTCATTTGTATATGAAATTGTGAAAGAAAGCAAAATAAAGCATATATTATCCAAAAAGATTATTTAGTGAGATTTCTAACCTCTTCAAGGAGTATACGTCTCCTAAACAAGCCACCCTCATCTCCATCATCACCCTCATCAAAGTCATCAAAGTAATCATCATCATCACCACCATCGTCACCTCCATCACCACCACCATGATTGATTTTCTTTCCAATATCTCCTCCTCCTCCCCCAACATCAAGCTGCAAAGTTTAAATAATAGTTCAAACAAGAGAGGGGTTACATTATCAACAACAGTGGATTTATAATTGATTAAACTTAATGTTTATGTCATAGACGTTATAAATTATAATCACAATCATTACTAAGCTGTAGGCAAAGCTTAAACATGCTACTTGATCCAAAGTAATCATATTCTCGAGAAGAAGCAAATCCAAAGAATTAAAAAGATATATATTACGCATCACAAGTGCTGCATTTGGCTTATTTTTTAGTACTCTACCCTATGAACAACTTGATACATCATTCATTCTAACGTAAAGGTCAATGACTCAGCACAATAGCCTTGTAAACCCCACACACACACACACACACACACAGAGCAATTAATCAGACTTCCTGAAAAATGCATTGCCCCGAAGGTATATATTTTATCGAGAAATTTTTTTTTTTTTTAAAAAAAAGGTTAACTTGAATAATCACACCTATTCAAAAATTAAGATGATAACCAGAACTAGTCCCTAAATTGGAGATTTAAGTATCGCATACATGGTCGGCAAGCAACCATAACTTATTTAACCTTCGTTGTCAGCAGTGTAGAAATGTAATAAGGGACACTAGTTAGCAGTTGAACGCAAGTATTGCTTCGTTTCAGCATTCAATTTCTATTTGTATCTACGATGTTCACCGTCGCTGCTCTTCCCCCCAACCCCCCCCCCCAAAAAAAAAAACCCCACAAAGAAAAGGGGAGGCACCCTAAGAAACAAAAATATTTTTGCCACTGTCAGACGGTCAAGGTGTGCAAAGGCATGGTCCTCATTCTACTGACCATTGTATAGAGCAGAAACAGCTAATTGACCATTCATTCTTCCACTCCCTTACATTCTCATAAAAATTGTCAAAAAAATAACCACAGGGTATTAACCCGAAGTCTTCAACTCAACGTTTGGACACTAACCTGAGGACTAGACTTGGTTTGCTTCTGCGACAAATCGAGTTTGGATTTTTCTAATGTCACGGCACCAAGCGAACTGTATTTTCCCTTCATTACGGGACCCAAATTCATTGAAGAGGATGAAGGCAGCGAAGAATCGGAAGTACCGGGAGCATCTGGCAAGCTAAAGCAACGTTCCAATAAAGCCGCCGAACCATTCTCCACCTCAGAGGTAGCCGAGGCTTTGACCACCAAAAATCGTCGCCTAAGCTTGAAGCCGGCGGGCTTTATAACTAGCTGGAGAGAACCGTGTTTCGGGGTCGGCAACGAGGGATTCGGCGGCAAGGCCTTTGTGGCGGCGTGAGAGTTCATGGGCATGATTTGAGCCGTTTGGAACACCGCAAGTGACATTTGGGAGGGCTTATCCGTTTGGATTGACGGAAAATTGGAGTAGGATTTTCTCAGAAAATTTTCATCGGCGAAGAGGCCTTGATGGAATCGAGTTATCCCTCTCTAAAGACGAAGAATTTAGAGAGAGAAATCCAAAGAGAAGGAAAGAGTGTTGGGTGAGAGGGATTTTGATGGAGTGGAAGACAGCCGACTAGGCGACAACCCAATCCGAAAGCCTTTCCCGTATGGAGTAACCAGGCGAGTTGACTCGGCCGACCTAAAACCTGAGGACTCGGTTAGCCTCGTCGAAATCGTACCGGAGGTTAATGAATTGAAATGAACAGAAAAAATATATAAATTTTAATGAAAAAAGCAAAATACTTACTGTAAAATGTTAATGATAGCTTAGCAGCTTGCAATAATAAAATTTTAAAGTAAAAAATGACAACTCCTTAATTTGTTATTGAGGCTTTTTGATAGTTTTTTTTTCATAGAACTCTATTACAATTCTCCCATTTTAATTTGTTGAGTTAAAGAATTACATTTTGACCAAAGAAGTTAAAGAATTACATAACTTGATTTATTTTAAGTAAAAAAACTTTTAAAAAAAATAAGAACTGACGTAGTATTTTAAATAAAAAAGAGTTTAAGTAGAGAAGCTTAATTTCTTGTTGTCTTATTTACTGATTTATTGATTATTTAAATAAATTAGTTAAAATCATTAATTTTATTAATTAGTGACTCCAATGCATGATTTCTTGGATGGGATCGACCGAGCCAATCATCGACAAATGAATCTTTCAATCCATTCTTATGAGCTAAATCATTCTGGAAAATTGAGTCATCATGATTGGTGAACCAGTTTAAACTGACTAATTGAATCAAGACTCGAAATTAGTTTTTCAAAAGTGATTTTTATGATATACTACTAAGGGTCTGTTTGGGTATCCCAAAACCGTGGTTTCAGAAGCACTTTTCCGCAAAATGAGATAATCTCCTCTACATATTTACTTCGTAATCCGTAAAAGCACTTCTGAAACTATGGTTTGGTTTCTATCCAAACACACCTTAAAACGTGAATATGTGGCGCGAAAAAAAAAATTTCAAGTGATTCTAATAGTTGTCAAACTCCCCCTATCATGAACCATAGCAATTTTACAACAGTATATGCCCTCATAGATTCTATTACCTCCTGGTTCTTATTGGTCCTAAATATAAGACCTTAATCCACTTTATCTCTCATGTTTATTTATATTTTAAATGTCAAGAGAGCTTATCCGCATGCAATCTGAAGTTTCTATAGGCAATATAAAATTTAGTCTAATTAGGACTGTTCATGGGATAGATCAGAATTGAGACAGTTTCATCCCGATAAACAGTAACCGGATAACTTTTTTGTCCCTTGTCCTGGTCAGGACAGGGTCGGGACGTTTCGATTTATTTATTTTTATTTTTTTGAGTTGTTGGGTGCAATAAAATTTGATTTTTTTTTTCTAATTGCAGTTTTTTGGGTTTAGCTCTTGTAAAAGTATCTTTTTGTTTTCTATTTTATTTCTTTGGACACCATTAAACAAAAGCCCAAAATATTACATATAATAGTCATTAAAAACTCTAATAAAAGCTTTGAACACAATAAAAACTTGTTGAAAATTTTAATAATCAATAGTCTCAAATCATCAACAAATATAGAAGTTCTAAATAAATGGGTCCATAGTTCCATACAATAGTTTCAGATCTTAAAAAAAAAATTAAAAAAATGATATTATATAAACGAAGAATTACAATGAGGTCCCAAGTAAGGAAAATAATTGAAAAACAAGTCCCAGAGGTTGTCATTCTTACTATAGGACATGTCATTATAGGCTGTTGAGGTTATTATTGGGATTTTTTAGTAATTATTTCTCTTATGTGGAACTTGATTGTAATTCCCCCTTATATAAATATGATAAAAATTTAAAAAAAATAAAAGGGACTGGGACGGGACGACCCCCTCCCATGTCCTATCCCATTCCATCCCATCTCAATCTGTCCTGTTTCGAAAAATTTCGGAACAGGCCCGTCCCATCCCAGTAAGGCCAGGACCAGAACAGGCTGATGGGGACAAGCTGGTGTTGAACACTCCTAAGTCTAATTGTTATATCTCATATTCCTAATTTAATGAAAAATTAGTTAATGATAAGATGGCACATTACCTTTTAATTTAATTAGTTATGATAAAATTATGATGTAAAACTTTACATGCACAAATATTCCCTTTGTACTTTTATTCCTTTCTTCTGCTTGCTTCTTCTTCAATGGTGTTCTTTTTTGGCTTTAACTAAGCTTTATTCAATTATGTTCTCTATATTGTTCCTATTTATTTTCATTTCACTAGAAACTGTTAAATTATCTTGTAATGACGTTCTATAATAGCTAGTTTATTGGGAGAATTACAATGAGGTCCTAATAGAGAAAAATACTAAGAAGTCCCAGTAACAACCTAAACAGCTTATAATGACAGTTTCAAAATAGAAAATGACAACTTTTAGGATTTGTTATAATAATTTTTTTTTAACATCATTATAATTCTCCCTAGTTTACTTACTAGGACCTAACACCAAAAAACCCTGTCAAATCCTAGTGTTCCTAGCTAGGTCATTCTAAGGTTGGTTGATGGATCAATCTGATTTGGCCAGTGCCCCGCTAATAGCAGATGATAAATTATAAAGGACAAGGAAAGTCATATTGTGTGTGTGTTTTTTCCCTCATTACAAGTATCCTCTTAATGAAAATAATCTTGTTCGAAGTACTATTAGGTATTAAATGTAGGTACCTTTACTAACAGGAATTCGAATATTAGTTCATTATATTATGATAGATTAATTCTTTCCGCTAGACCTAACTCTATTGACAGAAAATCATATTGTTAGCTAGTTAATTAATAAAAGTATATCTGTATGAAATTTTAAGTTATTTAGACAATATATAGATTTGATGAGGATGATTTATGAATTATGAATATTTTATTAAAATTTTCATGTTTGGTATTCGTATTGATTTATTATAGCATAGTATTAAATCCAACTCGGACAATGAATCAAACCAATGAACCAATTAATCTCTTAATCAATCTAGTCAAGAGTTTTATACGGATTGATTGGATTATATAAATATATATATATATATATATATTTTCCTTATTGAGCCTAAAACTACATTGTTTTTAGTTTAAAAGGAAAAAAATTATAGTCTATCATATTTATACTTTTATTACTTCATTTGTAGTTTGTACTACTCCTCCAGTCCTAAATATAAGGCCCTTATATAGGGCTTTATATTTAGGACCGAAGGAGTATATGAATATTTTATTTACTTGTAAATTAATATCCATTTTTATTTAGAAATTTTAATTATGATCGATTTGATTCTGATTTGAACCACTGTCTCTGCTTATTCATTTACCAATCTATTCAATACCTTGATTTATGATTTGATTAATTTTAATTTTTATGTATTCTTATATATACATATATATGATGATTATTTGACTATGTTTGATTTAAGTAGAGTTGGGCCTACTTAGAATTTGGAAGTAGTTCTCTTAAACACATGTTTTTGCATTTAGTGCTTGTTTAAAATGATAAATAAGTTTTTAAAAACGACTTTTCAATGAGAATTTTATCTCAAACTTACGTGAATATGCATGTTTAAGGTGGGAAAGAAGCTTCCCAGCTACGTACGAATATGATCACACGTGATATCTTCTCATGGCATGCATGCTCAATTCCTGGAAGAAACCCAAATCACTTCAATAACTTCGAACTGTCTTTCAAGAAAGCTTTACGTACCATGTATGTTTCATGAAGCTTGAAACACCCAACAGTAATGGAAAAGAATCACTTCCTTTTGGCCCCAAAGCCATCCCTTTCATCTCCTTCAACCTCCGCTTTCTTCTTCGCCTGAAGCCCTCGTCAATCAATTTGCAGTATGATCATTATAAATACTCCCGTCTTCTTCCTCAACACTCAAAATCTCTGCACCCTCAAAGAAGCTCGACAA
Organism: Neltuma alba; assembly: GCF_004799145.2. NCBI lineage: Eukaryota > Viridiplantae > Streptophyta > Magnoliopsida > Fabales > Fabaceae > Neltuma > Neltuma alba. Next base: position 9,937 of record NW_021637277.1, read on the forward strand.
TAATATTATAATTGCAATTAATCTATGGATATGAGTGGTGATCGTCTTCGCGTTGTCGTCAATGGTGTTCAAAGAACCAGAACTTTCCACTATTTCTGGTGCCAAACTTGCCAGCGCGCTGTCAGAATCCCCTCCTCTGCAAACCCTAATTTCTCTTTCTGCCCCTTTTGCTCCCGTCAATTACACCTCGAACTCGATATCACGAGGCCCAGGCTTCTCATGAATAATCCTCCTAATTTACAGCCTTCACCTGCTGCTCAATTGATCAACGGATTGGCTTTCATTCTGGATCCATCCATGAGAGAGAGAAACACTCGATTCGATCGAACAATTCGATGGACTGAAGAAACCGAAGAAGGACCGAATTCTCAGACCTGGATGACTCTCCGATTCGTGAGACCAACTCGTCCACAACTACACCTTCCCGGAGCCACCGAAGAAAACAGGCCGCCTCCGGCAGCAGACTCCGCCATCGAAGGGTTGCCGACGGTGAAAGTGACGGAAACACAATTGGCGACCGATCCGAATTGCGCGATTTGCAAAGACGAGTTTCAGATTGATATGGAAGTGAAGGAGTTACCGTGCAAGCATTTCTATCATTCGGATTGTATTACTCCTTGGCTTCGCATTCACAATACGTGCCCTATCTGCCGCCATGAGCTGCGAAGTGCTTCATCTTCTTCTTCATATTCAAATTTCCGTCGAGATTTCTCACATTTCGACTATCGATATGGATTTAGGTTTGAAGATGCTGCAGAAGGTTTGAATTGGATTTGGAGCCAGCTTGTTTCGTTCCGACCTGTGCGTGCAATTGTAGAATGGGCTGAGAGATTTTTGTTTGATTTCCCGGAAAATCATGATCGAGGAGGTAAGCTTCTGTTATAAACCCTTTGAAGCACCAAATACGCCAACATATCAGTGATACTGAACTTTTATTCTACTGAACTTTTATAATTCATTTACCACTTGTTTTGATGGAACTAAAAAAAATTTTAAATTTCACCAAATTTTTTTTTTTAATTTTATTAATTCTATTCTGAAATTTAATAACTTTTCAACTTTACTCACATTTAATATATACAAATTTTAATGAAAGAACAATTTTATATATCAATACATGAAATGCAAAATAATATATTTAAATGAAAATTTTGATGATGTAATTTATAAATAGAATGTAAAAATTCTCTCTCTAACATATAAATAGGATCATAAAAGTATATTGTTTTGCCAAAAAAATAATTAATAATATAGTGATATTAATTCTTAATAATGTGCATAGTGCTTTGGACTATTGGTGTCTGTGAAAGACACAAATATGTTTTCCAACTAAAAAATCTTGCAAGTGATAAAGTTAAGAAATTTCTATAAAAATGTGTAATTATTTGCAATCACGTATTGTCAAAACATATTAAAATGTTTTTACCGAACCTGATTTGAAATTTATTAATTTCAAACTTCTTTTTGTAGGATTCTCCCGTGAACAAATGCATAAATATAAAAGTTGATAAATATAGAAAAAAACAAATATGAAAAATAAAAATCATTCCCACTGAGTTTTCAATATTTTGAACACACTTTTTAGAGATGAATAGATAGGTAGGTATGTGAATAGGGGCATTTTGGGTAATTAACATTTTTCTGAAATGTCACTAAATGACCAAAGTTTACAATTGATAATTTCATAATTTCAGGGTACTAAAGTGTGATTTTATATCTACATTTAGTCCCAGAAATGTGTTAAAGCAATGGGTTGGTAGGCTTTAGAAAGAGCTTAACAAAAAGGTTTGTGAGAATTATGCAGGTGGCCCGTGGTGGCGCTCATTGTTCATGTTATAGTCTGATATCATCTGATCTCATGCGTTAAACTTGTTTCATTCATATGGCTGCAACAAGAAGGTAACATTCTCCTATTTATACACTACATAGAATGGTTTCAGCATTTCTTCAACTAACCAAACCTACTAGGCTGCTACTGTAGTTCAATATCGTGGGAAGCCCAATTTCCCAAAAACAAAAAGAGAGGAAAAGTCTGCATTTCTTATACCTTGTTTTAGCTTTTGTGTCAAGTTTCTTTCCTTAGAAGATAATGGGAAAGAGGATTTGGAACAGTCCGCCTGCTGAGGTGTTGGCTATTCTACAGGAAGATTTGTTGGGCCTGGGTAGCTATCGTAGAGTGTTGATCTAGCTGGGGTTTATCCCCCTGTGTTCCCCCAAAAAAAAAGGTAATGGACTAAATTGGAGAAACATAGAAAAATTAAATAAGCTAAGTTTCGTCTAAGTCCATCTTTTCTCTAGCTGGAGGCTCTCCTGTCTCGCTCCTCCAATTTCTTTTTCACCGACGCCAAAGCTTATACATGTGAAAATAGGACCCGATTGTGGTCCTGCAATTATGCAATTTCTCTAGTTTGTTTTGTGTGTGATCAAACGTTACATAGTAAAAAAGTAGATTTATGCGCTCATGTAATAGCATAGTAGTAGAGGTAAAAAAGCCCGCACAATTATGGAACTGCATTACTCCAAAAGATTTGGTTCATTCCCCTCATCTCTCTCTAACTTATGAGTTATGACGTGACGTTATGTGTTGAAGTTGAAGCAGCAGTTGAGGCAGTACGCAATCTTAGATTGGAGGAATGCAAGATGCAGATTGTATAGTTTCGCAAGAAATTGAAGAAGCAAAACACAGGGAATACAAATTTCAAGGCCACTAAAGCTTAGGCATAACACATAATATTATAACAGTTGCTGCATGCCGTACATAATTGTATACACACCATACACAGTCCACAGCATACACACACAACATATTTACTGTACTGTACTTCTGCTTTTCTTCTTTTCCCATTTTACTATCTACTACAAGATATATACAAGATTTTATTGTTGTTTCATCTCACTTCATAAAATCCTTCGACAATTTTCATTTTGCCAAATTTTTAATTATTCATTTTCCTTTTGGATAAATTAGTCTGTACCACAAAAATACTAAATATGTTTTTAGAAATATGTTGACGTTGATCAACAAAGAAACAATTTGGGATTGGCTTGAAAAATTGTTTTCATACTTCTCATATATTTATATTGTACATCGCAAAATTACGTCCAAGCCCTGAGTTTCAGCGTGTCTTGAAATTATAGATCTAGTATGTCTTGTGGATAGAAAGAAGGGAGAAGTATAGTGCGATGAACACGACTTTTTTCTGGATATTTGCTGGAGAAGTTTTGACAGTTAAACAGTAGAGTCTGATGCGCAAAGAACCCATAATACTTGGCATATCATACACTTGAATGGATACAAAAGACGGTTCTTCTCGCATCTGGAAGCCACTCTTTGCTCTTAATGAGTGGTGCTGTTAGTTTTGATTTACAAAAAAAACAAGCAATAAAACCTTATGAAGAAACATATAAGCACATCACTTCTTTTGAGACCCACTCTGACATGGTTATATATTTCCCCATACTGACTTAGTTTACTTACCTTTTATAGATGAAATCTACCATCTACCATTCTCTCTATGTGATAACTAAACGGGAGGCCTGCCAACTTTTTGGCTTTGACCCTTTTTATCCGCTTCTGATTTAAAAGGAGCTTTCAAAGCGCCATTACGCTGTTGTCTCCCTGCCGGGATTTGCAGATCCTTCATTTGGCAATTTCTCCATATCTTTTACACTCTGATATCATGGAGAAAGACAAAAGAGACAGTACACAGATAGCATGTAAAATACCAAGATCAAGATTTCCCCAAGAGAATCACCACACGCTGATGCTGCACCAAAGAGAGAAAGAACAGTGTGCTTATGTACTGAGAGAATATAGAAATCAAAGTTTTAAGATAACAAAGCAATACGGCCTGAATAATATGATTTTACTCCGGCAAGAGAGAGAGAGAGAGAGAGAGAGAGATGATTTTATTCATGAACAGACGAATTTCATAATACTATTAATGTTTTTAACCATTACCAATTAGTCCTGACCCTCATCAGCAACTTCACAGGCACCAAATGCAATAAAGAAAATAGGCGAGAGAAAATGTGCAACATTTTTTTTAATACCCTTTTTTAAAATAGGGGCAAATGTAAAACAATTTATCAATTCAATACATTTCTTGATATGTAAAGAGACTTATATAGAGGAACAGAGTGGTAATCAATGTAACATGTAAGATGCCTCTACTTTAATGTTTGATGCAAGCTTTTTGTCTAAGGGGGGCTTCTTGAATCCTTTTTAATTAACATCTGCATTATACCAATTAAAAATCACTTATAATTGTCCTTAGGGGACAAATCAATTTAGCATCTAGAGACTCCTTTTATATTCTTCTACACTATTACCCAGTGACGAAGCAAATCTTGATTTAAGTTGCCTAGTTGGTAGAACGAAAGCGCATCAGAAGGAGAAGCAACGTTCCATCATAAACAATGTAACCCTCAAAAACAAAAATGTCTCCCCCATCTCGGATATGCAAATAAATGACTATGCGTATACAATAATGTCACTACTGATGAAGTAAAGAAAAATTAGTAATCACTCTGACGTGATGTTCAGCCGCGGGGATAGCAGCTAGAGACTAACAAATAGTAAAGTATTTATAAGAATCTTTAAAATGTCGGAAGCATCAGGTAAATCTGATCATTAGTGCCGATTGGAGCAAAGCATAAAAAGTGATAGGAAATATCCTACTAGAGAATATGAACTTACATGAAGATAAGGAAGCAAGTGACCGATTTATTGGCTCCACAGCTTTTTCTTTGCCGAGGCCAGGTCTGGAGCCATGGGTTATAGGTGCCTGATCTGGGGATATCCCAGACGTAGGGTTCACAAAATCTGAGGGAGGAGGAGCAGCAGATTTAAAGGATGGGTTAGAATAAGATTTTGGGGATGATCTCGGAGGATATGAGAAGCCACTGTATGGACAAGGATCAGGTGGATGCCCCGTCTCAATAGAAGGCGCAGGTGATGACGCTTGACAGTCAAAACATGGGGATCGGTTAGCAGAAGTTGGGGATACTGGTAAGTGAGAAGGAGAATGATATGGTGAAATTGAAGGTTCAGCAGCATCAACGGGCTGTGGGGATGGAGCAGGGGCGGAAGATGGTGCCTCTCCATGAAACATGCCCTTAAAATAAGATGATAATCTGACTTCTTTGACTTTGCCAAAGTTTGAGTTCCCACGGCCAAGATTTTTCTCGGTGAAGCCTGATATTATTCTAGCCAATTCAAGGTATCTCTGAGGTGGAATTACTCCAAACGTTGACGTGACTGAAACCTGCACTGTCACTGGGGGAGCTACTGTTGAGCCAATTTCATTTGATAATTGAACGTAAACATTCTGCATGAAAAAGTAGAAACAGGATCAAAGACAGGCAACTCATAATATAAGCATTCCTTGTCTTCAACAAAAAATATTTTATATTATAAATTCTTCTCAATAACTAATCTCCCAGTCTATGTTTTCTACATTAATTTAGAGTTTTGCCTCGTCCTTAAATGAATATTTCAATATATATTGCATATCAACAAATATCCAACAATAAAAAGGCTATAGTGGTACAACCCACTGATAATCATAAGGAAATCAGAAATCTATATGCACTTTCAAAACCAAATTGCATTTCCTACTACCCAAAATAAAGAATGAAATGGATAGTAAGACTATACCTCATCGGATCTTAGATCCAAGTCCAATCTCAGCTCATTCTTGAAGTCATCAAAACCATCCAGTATTTCATTTATTGAACTATTGAGAGTAAAATTAAACAGAATCTCAGGCATCTGAATAATAGGACCCAGCTGCACAGGTATTACAGATATGCCTCCAGGTACTGTTGCAATCTCAAACATAGACGCATTCCCAAATATTGATGTTGTCAAAGTTAGATTAGATTGTTTGAGGAACAGTTCAACCAATGATGACCTCAGCAGACTCAAGTACACTGAGTTTATTGGAACATTCAGTGGCTTAGAGAGAACACCAAACGTTACATTTGCGAAGTTAGGTGTACCACTTTTGTGTATGGATAAAATAGCTACCTGTTAGGAGCAAGAAGCCTAAAAGTCATTTTCTGTATTTGAACCAAGACTGAAAAAAATGAGAGGAGAAGCTTGAGGACAAACCTCTGTATTTGGGACACCTATTTCACTGTATATATCATATTCTAGTCTTTTAATGTACGGAATCAGCTGTGAAACTGGCTTTTCCAGTTTGAAGGATGCTTGAACAGTAGCTGAAATCCACAAAAGAAAAGCATTAAGAAACTTATAAAAAAAGTATAATTAGAAAATGATAAAGGAGAGGTCTTAGGAAAGAGTTGGAGAAAAGAGTTAAAAGTGTTTTGGCAAACCACATCATTGCACAGCATAAAATACATGAACAAAAAAGGACTTTGCTTTCACCATTACATGATTGCCTTAGAAGGGTTTATTCCTGTTGGAGATAGTAACACACCCAACCCATCAGAGGATTGGCCCATAAATTATTTTACTTCCGACTTCAACAACCTGGTTTTAAAATCTCGGGCAAGTGGGAATAGTCTTTTGTATATAAACAAAGAATACACGGGAACAGTAGTATTTGAGGATCCCCGTATAACAGTTCCAATAGTCACCACCCCAAAAATGCACAGTAATTCAAAAGCCATCCTTATTGAACAAACACCACGAAGCTATTTTACAACAGTGAGCAGCTAAGTACAAAATATTCAAATTCATTAAATTAATTATTGATGAGTGAAGCTGTCCAGCCTCTATACTGATCGGCAGCATTATGCCCTCATTATTTTGTCAGGCTAAATAGACAAATACTTAGGCAACAGACCTGCCCAGCGTAGCCAAGGATCTAGGAGAATCTAATCTAGGTTTAATCCTCTAAAATCAGAACAGAGAGGTGCGACTGAGTCCTAGGCTAAATAGGAATAATTAAAGGAATTAAAAATAAGATAAATAAAAAGGGCTTACGTGAGAGAAAAGTCCCTGCCATGTTCAGCGACTTTCAACCACAAGTGATAACTCATTTAAATCAGTAACTATTAACAGATTCAGCATAAAATTATATACTAATTATAAAAAACTGCTCAGATGGTCATCTGAAAAGTAAAAAGACAAAGTTATTCAAGCTTCTGGAACATGGTAAAAAATGAAAGCCACGTCATGACTGAAAAGGCCACAGCAAGACCGTTCAAATGACAATGAATGCCTAAGATTCATGTCAAAAAGGGTAGAAGCAAAAATAATAGCAAAAAAAATGTCAGTCTGGCAAGATCAAGAAGTTATACTCTGCAAAACTTTATCATATTCTTATCTGAACTGCAGAATTAAATCTCAAAAACATAGAAATTTACAATAGACTTGAGTTGTGCGTTATTGCAGAGATAAGCTGCAGCATTCATCAGCATCACAGGTATAATCATTTATTCATGTTTCATGAGTGTTGATAATAAGTGCAGTAGGATCTCCGACAGCTCCTTTCCTTCTTTAGTTATCAGCAGTAGTCAACTCTTTATTGCTATCAATTCTCCGTTGTTTCCTTTTCTAATTTGTCATCGATTGTATGTATTTCCTTCCTTTTCTCTGTTGCGAGATTCTCAGGAACTCCATAGCATTTCCTCTGCCTTGAATTTTGAATATATGTACTCGTTTCATTTGGATAAACACAGAGCCTCAAACCATTAATTATATTGAAATATTTTGAAATAAGCATTAACCACCAGTCCAATTAGTCCTCACAGGCCTCAGAACAAAGGCAACTACAGAGACTAATTAGCATTATTCAATGGCAACACAATAAACATAGGGACCCCTCATCATTAGCAACTCTTAGCATATGGTGTTGTACTCGACCTCCTCTATATGTCTTTGAAATTTTTAAGTTAGATTTTTCTTCATTATGTCGTACATGCTCTTTCTCTCCAGTTTTGATATGTGTAAGAGCTAGGTATGTCGTGTCAGAACCGATTAGCATAATTTAGAAAAGTTTATTTCTTTCTTTCAACCAAAAAAAAAGAAAAAAAGAAAAACTGGATATCAGAAGACCAAGATTGGAATCAATTTCAGTCTAAATGATATCATATTTCTTTTTCAGCTTTAAATCTCAGGAAACTTCATGGTTGAAAAGATGACTTGAAAAATGGGAGGTTCTTGTGTATAATACAGGTTTCATGGAGTGAAACTCATTTAGTTGCGTCACTAGTAAATTGATATCCGTCACTGATCTCACTCAAATCTTCTTATGCTGTCATGGGTCACCTGAACAACAACCATTAAATTGAATCATATTCTTAATTTGTTCCAAGCAAGGAAATCGAATGGATTTTTAAGTTATGGCTTCCATTGCAAACAATAGATTCAAAATAACTTCATTCAATATAGACTACATTTATATCTGATCAAACAAAATAGAAGAATGACTATGTAATTTTCTATCTTACTTCCAAAACTGAATTTCAGAAAACTAATTCCTGTCCAAAGAGAGAAATAGTAACCCTTTGTTTTCACTTTTCAATCCTTTTCCCCCTTTCTTGTCATCTAAGCGCGCTTGTGTCAGTCATCTTGACATGTGTAAAGGGCCAAACTTATATGTCCTCCTAAAATCTCTCTAGATCACGACTGCCAAAAAAGACCTTCTACAGAGCAGGAGATCCACAATTTTCTCTTCCTAGATTTAGTCTCCTATTTTTGGTATGGGTGGCGCAAATAAGTCTATCAGCACTTCCTAAGGTGCAATTGATAAGTTGACTATTAACGATAAAATCGCAAGTTTTATCTTGAATATATATTTTTTAAATTTACTTATAGACTATAGTTAATGTGTGCTTCCATATATAGCCTTTTTAACTAGATATAAATTAAATCAAAGAACAGAAAACAACATGCTTAGTTTTAAGGATAATTTTAAAGACATACGAAGTTTCAGGACATATGTTTGGTGATCCATATACATATCACAGTCAGGAAGCTATCAGTTGTCTAATCTGCAGGAGCAGCATAAACAAGACGTCTAACACAGACATAAGATAGTACTGTCACTCCGATTAGCATGTGTCATCGTATAGATCATGTTGAAAGAACTCATCCCCAAAATCTAACAAGGGAACATTTTGAATTTACTCATTTACGTATCCAAAGTTATAGAGAAATATGATCATAGAATAATCTGGCTAACAACTGCACCCCGACCTCTCAAAGCAGAAGGATTCCTCGATCGAAAGAAAGAAGTAAAAGTTAACAGCACTTGGTTCATAGCATCACAGACAAAATCTGAGATCGATCGACAACTACAGACCCGAGATCACCAATAACACCCTCAGGATGTTATCAAGCGCATCAGGACCAAGAAAGAAAATAACCAAATAGACCACAATTAGAATAATTAGAAGATTAGAATCAGTCAATCAAAATGTGAAATTAGAAATTCACATTTACTAGATTCACCAAATCATGCCAATTTGTTCACAACATGGTAAGGGGAAATAAAAAAAAAAAAAACCTAGCCATTAAAGAGGGAAGGAAAGGGAAAACTCACCACTTTGCTTAATTGCATCACTGGCATCATACCGAGTCTTTATCGCGAACCTAGGGTACACCCAGAAAACCCCAGAAACCAAAGCAGACAGACTCAAGATCAAAACGAAGAGGCACTTGAAACTGAACTCATTTGCAAATCTTTGAAGAACCACCGAACATCCCCGGCAGAGGAGTCCCGACGAAGCTGGATCCTCAGGGTCATGGCTCTGCCGTTGCTGCAGATTTTGCTGTTGAATTTTGCCCATTCGCAAAGCATCTGGAATACCCAAAACCTTCACAAACTCTCTCTCTCTAACCAGAGGTGGCAGGACGCAGTGTGTCCCTCAACAACAAGGAGAAGAAGGGTCTCGACAAGTGTACATGAGACAAGTGTTGATGGTGGCAAGCCTATTCAATTAACATTTAACAACTAGAGAGAGACCCGTTGTCCCACCTTTCTCTCTCTAAAAAGGTTCACTATCCACTACACTCATACACAAAGTACAATCTCTCTCTCTCTCTATAGATTTTCTTCTATTTTATGCAGTCGATGCTTTTTAGGCTACCGAACGTTGAGGAGAAGCAAAGGCGAGGGAGAAAAGGACAGCGTGTTGGGACATAAAGTGGAGAAAGCTGTATCAGCCATATTATCGCCTATGCCAAGAAAAATAGTTGGAATAAATAAATATAATACTCTTTCAGTTTTTAAAATAAAACATATTTAACTAATTTGATTAGATTATATAAGTTAGTTAATTATAAGAAATATAACATATTTTTTCTAAAACACCATAATCATTTTTTTAATATCCTCTCTCTCTTCTACTTAATTATTGTTGAGGGGGTATCTATAGGAATAATTTAGAAAAAACTGATAAATATAAGAAATAGCTCTTATATTTAGAATTTAAAATCAACTCAACAATTATGTCCTATATTAAGGATCGGAGGAATATATAACACTGATGAGAAATAACAGTTTTTTATCAACACCAATTACTCAAATGATGAAATGTCCTACTCATCTATAATTTTACACACTTTCCACTAATGTGAAAAATTGTATCACCCCTAGTAAAGATGGGAAACTGGTATTATGCTTGATTATTTACAAATTGTAAATAATATTGCTTAGGTACAATTTTTATATAATAAATGATAAAAAGCTAAAATGTTCCTATTTTAAAAAGTTTTTTTTCAAAGGATGTGAATTAAGTAAGTGAAATTTTTCTTTCTTTGATTTCGTGCATAGTCAAAGATAAATTATGCCTAATTAAGGAGAGTTGTCCTCATTGAAGATAAATTGCATTTGGGTTCTTAAAGTATCACTAATAAATATTGGGTTTAATAGAAAAAACTAGTCACTTACAATTTATCGTACAAAGATTTGAATTTTTACTAGAAAAATACTTATATTTAATGTCTAATAATACTTCAAATAGGATTGTTTCCAATAAAAAGGTAATTGTGTCCAAAAAAAAAATTTCAGGTATCCTTACTAAAAGTATAGGAAAAGATGATTTAGGTAAAATTGTGGTTGGGAATGGGATAAACATTGATAGGATTCCTTAACAAGTCAATCATAACATTGTTTAAAGCTTGTAATTGCATGGCACTTTTGTGCTTCGTAAGCTAAGGGATTGACCAATGCGCGCCACACGCGTGGACCATGAATTGCCGGGGCGAATATATGTACTTATAAACGGGGTTACGCGTTTGGGAAGCATAATAATGAAATAGAATAATATGAAATGAAATTATAGGAGAATATTGAAAAGTAATTCTACCGACGTGATTGCCACGCTGGACGAAATAAAATAATACGTAGTTATTATCAATCAATCATCAATTGTCACTTATAAATCAGTTCATACATTCCTCTCATGAGAAATCCCTTGTTATGTGCAATTAATAAGAATGTTTTGGAAAAAAAATAAATTTTAAAAATAAAATGATTTTTATATTTATAACTAATTTTTATATTTATGACTGAAAATAATATCAGCTTAATTATGAGTAATTATTTTAAAAAATATTTTTCACGTCTGTATGAATTTTAACTTGGGATTTTGTATTTAAGCTATTATAACTCTTTCCCCTCATAGCGCTTTCTTCTGGTTTTAATATCCAAATTTCATACAAAATAGTTTTTTTTTAAGAACTATTTCTAATTAACTTGATAATATAGAATGAATATTAAATAGATGAATTCAAAAAGAATTTGATTTATAACTTGCTCTTTCATGCCATGTTCCTTTAACCTCATTCTTCAATTTTAGCTCAAAACATAAAATACACTATAGGTGAAAGGAAAAAGTGATTTTTTAAATGTAAAATGTCAAATATGTTCTTAAATAAAAATAATTATTATATAATAAATACAATAATGTAATAATATTTTATGAGAAAAATTGGTCAAAGCTCTCTAATTTAAAAATTAATTGTGCAAATGTGCCTATTTTTAATGAGTGTAATTTTTTTGAGATGTGTGCAACCTAACTTAAATTTTATGCAACATGAAAGTCATTTACTTATAGATAAAATTATGTTTTACAGAATTAAAAAAAATTATACTTGCTAAAAATAAGTTGTGCTCACTTGTGTGAATTCTTAAACACCTTTGCATATTTAATTTTTTAATCAAGAACTTTTAATCAAGAATTTTTATTTATTTATACATTCATGTGATGAAAAGGAACTAGCTTTCCCAAGTGGAACCCAACAAGGCCTATGGGTATAATGAGTTGCAAGCAACATCAAATTCAAAAGCACACCAATGGAATGATCCTTTTGATTCCACTAGGCCTAGTTCTAATGGCTAGAGAGGTCCCCCAATCTTTGTATACAATTTTTGGGAAAAAAAATTATTATAACCATATAATTAAATAATAATACTTTTTTTAGAGTTAATATAATTTTTTGTCGTTTAAATTTATTTTCTTTTTTATTTTGATTCCTCAAGTCAAAACACTGATCTCTATAATTTGATAAAAATATAGATCATTTGCTTTTTGAAAGATCAAAACTTATTATTTCAAACTTGAAAAACCAAATATAATATTAACCAATTTTTTTAATATTTGAGATCTGAACCATGAACTTTCTCATTAAAAAATGATCAAGTTGAATCATTAAAAAAAAAAAAAAAAAAAAAGGGATGACTTATTAATTATGGGATGAAGTTGTGATGTCGGTGTAAAGATTAGGCAGCGAATATTATCAGATTGGCCAACGCTTTCCACTTCAACGTCACTGTGCGAGTTTGAATGTCCATTCTCCGTTGTCCATTACTCGTGGTGCCTTCTCGCGACAGATCACCCTAACGATTTTTTTTATTTATAAATTATAAATTTTTATTTAATTACAGGAAAATAGTTTCTTTTGAAACACACCGACATCACAAATCACGCTTAGTTTTTTTTTTTTTTGGGTTTTATTTTCAAGACTCAACAGTATCCTCCTTTGACAACAAATTTATTTTTGCTTACTTTTGAGAGTATCTTTCTAACACGTGACACATCATCTTTAAGGTTTTTTTTTTCTTCTAATTTTTAGAAATATTTATATTCCACAATAAAGTAATATAATAAAAATCAATTTAAGTTGATTTTTTAGTTTTAATTTAGGGTAAAGTGTTTCATATGCAATTTCACCCTTAACTTTTCTTTTTCTTTTTTTACAATTTTACCCTCAATTATTGAGTGCGGGGTAAAATTGTATTACTAAAAAAATAAGAGGTAAAATTAGACATGGAAAATAAAATTATGAGTAAAATTTCACATTTACTTTTTAATTTGGGGTTAAGGTACAATTTTGCTTCTGATCTTTAGGTGCGATTTTGACACTAAAAAGCAAAATTATACCTCAAAAATAAGATTGTGGGTTAACATTACATCTTAACCCTTTAATTTATCTAATAATTATACTTCAACGTTTTAATTGATTTCAATTTCAAGTTTTGCAAGTTCATTTTTTTGGTACCCTTTCTTCCCTTTCTTGGAGAGGTAGTTGAGGACTTTTTTTTTTTTGGGGTTTAATTGAACATTCAACAAACTCTTAGCTTAATCTGCGTAGGGTTGCTTGTAAGAATTTATTTGGAATGTAATACCGAACAGGAAATAAAATAAAAAGATTGATAAGTTAAAGAATACAAAAAGGGTTATCTACTTCTTTATTTTAAGAATATCAAAATTAAATATTATTACATAATGGATGCAACCACTTAATTGACATTATATAAATATAATAAAAAAATTACATTTGTGTCCTTCACACTAAAGGGTACCTGAAATGACCTCAAAATTAATTATCACTTTCATTTGGTAAATTTATTTAATATTATGAAAACTTCACTTGTTGTGGCTTTTGATGAAATCAACAAGCTAGATCATGTTTGTAGCATAACTTTGTCAGAATTTTTATAGTATATATTATTAATTCTAATTCACATCCTTTAACATCTCCAAGAGGCTATTTCAAAAAAAAAAAATTATAATTTTAGAAATCAGTTACTTGTTTGGATTAGCTTGTTGATACTTTTCACATATAGGTGCATCTATTAATCAACAGTAAAAGAATTCCATATGGCGTGTCTTTTGGGTAAAACAAGCAAGATGAGTGAATAACTTGAAAAAACTTGCAAAATCATACTGTCCACTAATTTAAAGATTGTAGCAAAAAAAAAAAAGAGGGAAAATATTGGGATAATGTGGAATCTTGCAAATGGAAGCAAAAGTCAGAAATGGAATTGGATATAGTAGGTAAGAATCACGAAAAAGGAATAATTATTAAAATTTTGAGATAATGATGGGTAGGTACCCCATTTCTGTGAAATCAGTTAAAGCAGCATCTATTGTAATCCTATTCATGGCTTGGCACAACCAATTTGCAATTGCTTGTTATCTTCTATTTTCTAAATTAGCTCACTTGCCTAACAATATAAAATAGAGTACTACATCATTGAATTTTTTTAAAAATATGCAAATTACACACTGCGTTATAAAAAGGTAATTTTTCAGTTTGGCTTTTGCAAAGCCCAGTGAGCCGTTTGGATTTTTTTAAGAAAAATACAATTTTACAAATACCTATAATTTTTTTTTCAATTTTTAATTTAGTACCTATATGGTTTCTAAAATAAATTCTTTGATTTTGCTCTGTTAGTTCCGTTATTCTGTTACTTCTTGTATGAGGAGTTAATAATTCTAACAGGACTAGGTTACAGGGATAAATATCACTAATAAAGTTCTCTTTAGGCCTGGAGGTATATCCTGACCCTGATGAGCTCCCGGGATCTAACTCATCTAAACTTTTATTTACCAAAAAAAAATATCACTAATAAAGCGAAGTTAAATGATTTAATGAAGAGAAAAAAGTATTAGTACCGAGTTTAAGATTAAAAGAAGATATAGGTACCTACAAAATAATTTTTCATTTTCTGAAGCACAGATCATAGTTTTTATAATTATATTACACGAAACTCTCCTAAATTTTGAATTATCTGCACAGATATAAGAATTTAAGAGTATCCATGGCAAGGTTTCAAAATGATGTTGAAAGTTGAAACAAGTTTTTATTAACTTTCTTTGTATAAACTATCCAGATATAAAATATTTATATTAACATCACCGATGAATCTTAATCCAATTGATGTCATTAGTCAAAAATTTATGAATGCTTATGCAAGTAAATTTTTATTTCAAGTTTTGTTTTGATTCTAATGCACTCCATATCGCTTTGAAATAAGAATGCACGCGCACATACATATACACATCAAAAAGGATATAGGAGTTGGCCAAAATGTTGACAATGAAACTAAAAGAATCAATGCATTATGATATTTGATTCTTATTACGGGCCATGTTCTACAGTGTTTTTGTGCTTCTAACTATAAGTTATGGTATCTAAAGCATTACAAAAAAATTTCACTGCCCCCCCCCCATGTGTCCTTGTGTTAGGATTCGTTAGTGTGGGATTTTAAGATCATAATACAAGAGACCTCAGTTGACTCACAAGATTGATGCTAGATATTATCTCTTTGACTTTTTCGAATTTTAATATAAGAGCTAGATAAAATAATTTAGAAGCATTAAGGATTTTTTTTCTTTGCATATGCATCCGGTATCCTGGCCAAACTCCTCAAGGAATTACAAATCATATTAATCTGGATCAGGCCATGATAGGACCTATATGGGTGGCGACCCTACCACCTACACTATTGTATTTTCAAAAGATCGAACCTGTGAACTTTGGTTAAGCTGGAACAATTCTTACCAGTTGATCCAGGTGCTCAGTGATGGATTAAGAAAATTGGTTAAGTTAGTTAATTATAACAAATATGTAATGACTTTTATAAATTACTCTTTTTAATCATGTATATTAAAACTACTATTTGATGGAAACACATTACAATTAATAGAAATATTTTTTCAAAAAGTTATAAATTTGAAGACAAAGTAAATTGATGTTTTATATTTAGAACCAAATTCAACTTTTCAACTAGCTTTTAAGGTGAGGAGGTAGTGATTAGCATCTTATTATCTCCACTATGGATCCTTTCCTAAGATGTTATGAGGCAGTGAAGTGTGTTTTTTGTTTTGATATTGTAGGGGTTCTCATAGCCTTTTTTTATTAAAAAAAATAAAATATACTCAAATGTATAAACATATCCATGCATATATAAATACATATAACATAGATACGCATGCGTTTGTGTGGGTAATAACCATTGAAAATGTGGAATTGTAGCCTATAATGCCTAAATGCCCATCTTTTTCTAATTTTTTGCACTGTTTTTTTTTTTTGGAAGCCACTGCTTATAGTGCCTATCCACGCATATCCAACTACGTCTTTGAATTTAATAGAACGCACTATTATTCTCTTTCTTAAGAAACACTCCAATTAAATATTTTTTTTTTCAATCACGAAAATCATATAAACCTCTCCTAAGTTAAGATGTGACTGTCTTAGTTTTTAATAAAATACATTTTTAAAAGAATTATTTTGATATTATTTTTTCCTTGAAATTAAGGCTTTTTATATTTATTCCAAATTTCACTGGTTTTACGCCGAATTTTATTTAATAAAAACAAATAGTTTCTGAGTGGAAAAATTTTAAATTTTGACTTGCACCAAAACATAGAATTCTTGATCTTTGCCACCAAAAGATTTCCTCTCGATCCCAAAAGCCTCAAAGGCCCTTTTGGGCTGGCCATTACATGCTGGGCCGAAGCTTGTTTGTCTGTTATTGTTCTGTTGAAAATGTTTTTGAATTTCAAGTATCTTAAGCGATAACTAAAAAAATAAAAAGGAAGCGAAAAATGTTATAAACCATTTGTTTCTTATTTGTTTTTGCAATTATATGTGCATTATTCTTCTATAAAATAACTCATCAGCAATAATGCAGTATTTTATTAAATCAAATACTTTATTATTCAAAAGTCACATTAGAATATTAGAATATTAGAATACTAATAAATATCAAAGATAGATAAATAACTTATAAATATTAAAAAAATTAGCTAAGTTGGTTATTTTGTAACAAGTGTATGTTGTCTTTTCTAAACTCCCATTTCTAATCATGCATATTGTAATTATCTCTTAGTTGAAAACCCCCTTAATATGTACAATAAATTTAGATACTTCGGGGGAAAATTGTATATGGGGGAGAAAGTAAATTAGAGTATTATATTTAAGATTAAGTTTAACATTTCAACTAGTTTTTATATTAATAATAACCGGTAGTAGTATTAGAAGATGACTCATGTAAATTGTTTTTCGTGGAGATTTAAAAGTCCTCACCCAATATTTAAGTGAAATTAAGAAATTCACTATTCATTTCACTTTTTTTTTTTAATTTTTACAAAAATTCTTTAAAAAAATCTTATTAGTTATAATTCAAATATTTTGAAAAAAAGAGTAATAACTCAAATACTTGTGACAAAAATCACAAAACCAAATATATGGTTAATTTTTACGGCTAATTATTCCAATAATAACACCACCTGTCAGTCTTAGATGAGATTCTGAGTATTTTGTATTTAATTGTATTGTATAAAGAAAAACACATAGTGAGACAGCAAGAGTTATCCATTTGGCCAAGCAAAACACAACGGTCATTAGTCAAGTAGTTGTGGCGAACGAATTTGAAAGGTACAATTTTGTTTGCAAAACCTAAGGAGCAAGAAATTGATGAGAATGTGAATAGCAAAACCTCTTGCACTTTCACCATAAGACACAAGGAAGTTCACAAATTCACTCATCTCATGTATTGGATTGGTTGCTTGTGAGTACCAAAATTTCAAAGAAATGGACCCCACTTTTCCACTATGATTGAGATTCCCTATCTAAGTCTAATGGTCTATGATTTTTAGACATCACAAAGCTACCCCTTTTACCTTATCTCCTCCTTGTACAATCAATATTTTATACAAACAAATTTTTTCCCTCCCAGCCCCAGAAGAAATAGATGCACCAACGGCTCTTTGTCCCCATCCCACCTTTCCTTTCAATGATTTTAATTTTTTTAATTATTATATACTGCATCCAGTTTTTAATATAAAAACTAATTGATTAATTTGAATATATTAAAAAAATTAATTAAATTAATTATTTATAATAAATATGTATTGTTTTTACTAAGATACTCTTATTAATCATATGTATTAGTTAAAACTACTATTTAATAAAAAATTTTATGTAACTGCTATAAGGACTACTTAAAAAATTGATAAATATGAGAAATAAGGTGAATTGAAATCTTAAGTTTAATACTAAATTAAATATCAAACTATCTCTTATATTAAAGAACGAATGTAGTATATTAGTAGTTATATTCAAAGTATAATTATCCAAGCAAATAATAAAAAGTGTTAAAAATGAGCTAATATTCCTAATAATTTTTATAGTATCTAAGTCACAGTTCAGATAAAATTCAATTTTTGACTTGGAATCACATATCATGAAGCCAGGCCACAATCCCCATTAACTCATGGACGCAACAAAGAAAAAGAAATAAAAAAAATATTTCATATGTTGCATTTCCATAAAATGAAAATTCTCTATTTTTTGTCATAAACTAAAATTAAAATTAAAAAACCCACATTAATTTATAATTTATACTTTGTAGATCTGGTCTAATAGTCCAACATATATTTATCTCCATTCACCTTAACTGTACTCCATAAAACGTCAAAAAACTAAAAAAAAAAAAAAAAAGAACCTCAGCCTTTATATGATTAATTCCTCACCCACTTTTGCTTCCACTAAACCCACTCAGATCTTCTTCTCCAATTCTCAAGAACACACAAACACGCAGAAAAAGCAAGAGAGAGATTAAGAAGAAACATGGAAGCTCTTCTCTCCCAATTCACCTTCCTCTCAGACCAAGCTTTAGAAGACAAGAACTTTGATCCATCCACCATAGAAGACCTAATGAAGCTCTTTGAGATTGAGTCGTACAAGGCCTGGGCAGCCATGGAGCTTGAGCAAGAGAAAGAGGAAGAAGAAGCAGAGGATGCTCTGCAGAAAGCTGAGGACTATCTCGACTCAGTGATGGAATCTGCCATGGATGAGTTCAGAAGCTTTGAACTTGAGCTTGAGAGGATGGAAAAATCTGAACTTGATAGCCTTGTTCAGACTGCTGAGAGTGCTAGAAAAATGGGTAGGTTAATGGAAAAAGCTGCTTCTGTTGCTTCCAAAAGGTATATTGAAGCTGCTCTGAGTTCTGCTACTTCTTCCATGAAATCGGCTTGGAAAGGACTTTCTTCTGGCAAGGTTCATCCTTCTTAGCCTGAAAATGTGCTGATCAAATGTGTAACCACAATAAATTATTGATTTATTTTCAGATTTTATATGCATAATCTAGAAATGTACCCAAGTTGAAGAAGAACAAATGAAAATTTGAAGAACTAGTGTTCACGAAGCAGGAAAATTCATTTGTTTTGGGCAGATCTGATATAAAGTCCTGGTATTGAACTGATTAAAGATCATTCTGATTTGATTCTGGGTAGATCTGATATATACCAAGGCTTTTAGGATTTCAGGAAGCTTACTTTTGAACATTCCCTACTGATCTGATTGAACTATTGAACTGATGAAAAAGCATGTTTAATTTACTCTTTCTTCTTTTGATTTGCCAAATGGGTGCCTTCCTTGTTCTCTGTTTTTTGTTTCAGATGAACATAATGCCTTCTTTCTTGACTAAAATTAAAAGTAAAGTGGAATTTCGATCTGAAAGATTATTGTTTAATTTTCAAATTATTTGATTGTAGTTACTTGATTGTAATTATGCGGCCTGTTTGGTAGCATAAAAGCTGGGCAAGGTAAAGGCATATTACAAGGGAACTAATAAACTTCTTTTGGGTACTACATGGAAGCCTCTTTCCATGGATCAATCCATTGATTAAAAGCCTATTTGGTAGGATAAAAGCAAACATTGTTTTTGGAAAAGCCAAGAATTCGATTGGGCGTAGGAAAAGTCTTTCCATCGATCAATCCCCCTGGGGTTACGATATATCTCTCTCCTAGTGTGCAGGGCAATGTGGTCTCATGTTACCTTTGTTTACTTTTAAGATCACATTTCAATGTTGAAATATAATAAATACTATATCTAGTTTTTAATATAAGACATTATTTGATTTTTATTTTGATTTTAAATATAATACCCCAATCTATTTTATTTCTTATATTTATATATATTTTTTAAGATAGTTATTCTAATAATAGTAGTTTTAATCAATACACTTGATTAGTAAGGATATTTTAGAAAATATAACATCTATTTATTACAAATAACTAACTTAATTTATTTCTTTAATCTCATTAAATTAGTCAACTAGTTTTTATAATTAGGACCGGAAGTAGTGTATAGGGATAATACCATCTAAATTTTACTTGATTTTGGTAAATTTCGGTAGTTTTTGATATCAAATTTTAAACTAGAATCAAAATGATGTCAAATTAGTACCATCTAGATTTAACTTGATTTTGGTGAATTTGAAATCAGTATTTTTTGCTTTGTCTATGAACATTAGTTACTAAATATAATTTCAAATTTTAAGGGGAAAAATACTAGTTTCAAATTTTAGAACTATAATAAAAATGATGTCAAATTTTAAGAATTAAAAATTATACTGTGCCTATATTTATGTACTCCTTCCATCTCTTATTAGAAGATTCAATTTCTTGAATTGGTTTGTTTTTTTTATAAGATCTCTTTTAGGAATGCATTTTTACTCGCTTTACTCTTAATTAATATATTTTCTTTCATTAACTTTTTCCCATACATTCTCTCCTATTTTTTTCTCACTCACACTTTTTCTCACTCACACTTGCTCATTTATAAATAAGGGTATATTTGAAAAAAAAAAAGATACATTTCCAACATATTTATTATTTTAATTAATTTTAACAGTTTTTTTAAATCACATAATATAATTAAGTGAATCTTATAACAAGGGACGGGAAAAGAGAGTATATATGTATATAAACATGGAGTTTGTGGGATTCTGCACTAGAATGCTTTATAGTAATAATAAGTTATTCTCTGCACCCATGTTCATAAGAAATTCACATAATTTTCCATTAATTGTTAAGGAACTAAAGCAAAATTTATTTTTTATATTGGCTCGAGACTAGATATGAAACAGACAGAATCAAGAGTTTTCCTCCTTACAAAAAATTCAAAGATGGAGGTCACATTATTGATATAAACACTGTCGTTTGCAATAAATATTGCATATCAACCTCTCAAAATCTGAGCAAACTCATCGACTATACAAAACACTCAAAATTATATAACTACATAATTAACAATAAATTTGTAAACTCAATCTGTTCAACTGTAACCTTTGCCTTGCTGCATTAGATTCAAACACTATTTGTCTTGTGTTTCTTATTCTCTGAATACTCAATCTCTGTTTTATTTGAAGAAGAAAGGTCAAGAGGCTTGATGCTCTCCAACTCAGGATCAGGTGAGAAGTTAGATGGTAGTTTACTATCATCCATCCTTCTAAATGTGATTGAAATCCTGCAAAAAGGAAAAGTCTCAAAATACAATAAATAGTAATAATTGAGATTTTCTAAAGTACACCCGACAGAAGATAGGTAAACCAGGTAAAAAAAAGTTTACATGTTTACATATCAGTACATGATTGGGCTTGCTCCGCCCAACTTTTACAAGCCAATTTATCTGAGAATTTTTCACAAATATGTATTTTTTTTGGGAAAAATTCACATTACCTTTTGGTTGGGACAGATGGGATACAATGTTTAGCAACGTCAGCTCCATTACCATTGAAAATAAACACTGATCTGCATTATGAAGATAAGCATTAAAATCTCTAAATGTTAAACAAGAATTGACCAAAAAGCATGATTCACACAAATCTACTTATAACATGACACAAGCATATGAATGTTCTAACTTGTTCTAGCTAACAAGTTTAAAATCCAAGAATGCCAAATATGATTCCAAGATTTTTTGACAAGGGAAGAGCATTGGAAGAGAATGGAGGAAGAGAAAATCTTAGGTTGACCAACCACTCATGGATAGTTTTGTAAGAATGTCAAAAATAGGTCCCACTAAATTGAAATGCTCATAAATCCATCTACCTATATTTTTCTCAGGTTTTGTCAAGAAGGAAATCGAGCTTACCCAACGGGCAAAGAGATACGAACAGGCCCTTGGAACTCCCCAGGACTAACAACTTTTAGATTTGAACCAAATAATATGTCACACTCAGATAAGAATGAAACTGTTGAAAAAGGTCGCACAAAATCATGATGATCAATATGAGGAGGAATGCAATCGCCTTCATCATATATGTTGACAACGCAACTATTAGGGATGCATGTTGGAGGCAGTATGTGCCACCTAACCATCCTCTTGATCATTTTCTTGAACAAATTTGGTAATGGATCAGCCTCTTTTTTTCTTAGAATGCCAGGAGGATTGCCATCTCTGTCCTGCAGGATTTAACATGAAGCTAATAGGTTAAACTTGAAAAAACAACTCATAACCAAAGATTAAAGAATAAAGGGGAAGCAAATTTAAACTTACTATTGCATAATTGTAACAACAACCAAATTGTATTGTTACACGCCCTTTGCCACGCATCCACTTTCTAGGTTCTGAATATGTACATTCTAAAAATAGAAAAACCCAAATAATAAAAGTGTGAGAACAAAATCTTCTGAAACTTAAAAGACACCCAAAGAAATACAATAAAATAGAAGAGCCTTCTATTTACTAGCTTAGGAAGTGCACAACTTGCGAAAAGGGGAAAAATTCAGTTAGTTTAAGTGTTTTATGATAATTTTCATTAAAGATGGTGACTCAGTTTTTCTAGATTAACTCAAAATACCAAGCGTTATCTGTCTCTTCATTCTTGGTATATTTGTGAGAAACAAAACCCAATGCTGTTGATTTTATTGAACAGGATATAACCCCTCCCTAATTGTTTTTATAGGCTGTGTTTATAATCTGTGTCAATTCTAAGCAGAAGACACATAGCTTACTGCATGTAACGAAGTATAACTACTCCATAGACAAGGCTATACAAGTTCTTTCAAAGTAAGTTCTAAAGATGTGCCAAAAGTAGCCATAAGCATAATGGGGAAAAACAACAAAGATTAGAGCTGCAGAAAAAATGCAGAGAAAGTACATTTCCGAGCATATGAAATAGTTAAACGCAGAATCACTGAATTAGAGAACTGGAAAAGAATAGGAAGGCAGAAGTTCAATCCATATACCTTTAAACTGCCCTTTTTGACCCATCTCTTGCAATTTATCGACATACTTGATAATATTCCTTTGCTCCTCAGGATTGAATACTTGATTATGAAGTTCAAGTCCCTGGAGAACATTTATGTCCCTCCCACCAATTCTTTCAATGTAAACAAAGTTCTTTTTTCTGCCAACCAGTGAAAACCTGATATGCTCCTTTTGCTCCTCAGACAATCCGCATTCAAACAATGAGGCTCCACCGATTCCATCACTTAGTAGCAACTCAAAATCAGATGGCACTATAGATTGCCGTTTGCGATTCAAATATCTAGGTGTGGAATCAAAAGCAAGTCTATTATCATGCTTCCTCAACCAGGGAGTTTCATGCCTTTGGATATAGCTTCTTGTACTATCCTCTTCTTCTCTATGATTTCGATGATGAAACACCAAAGCATCACCATTTCTGGAGTGGAAGTATGCATCTCTAGAATATGCATAGTCATCATTATCAGCATAAGATGTTTCATAGTGCTTCCCTGCATTCAGAAGAAGCACTAAATAAATATATAAACATGGAATAAAAAAAAAATTTCATTATTCATTTCAGTAACTGTCAATTTGTTTTTTTGATCAATTTTAAACTCTATTTTTTCCATAAAAATTATAAATGCACAGAGTTGAAGCTAGTTTATCAATAGAAAGATAACAGTAATGCATTACCATTCCTGGACTTGTGGGATGCATCTGTAGAGGAAACGTAATAACCATCTTCATCCTCAGCTAAAGGGGTTTCATAATACTTTCCTGCATTTAAAAGAAAAGCTATATATATATATATATTATATAAACATAGAATGAAAAATACTTCACTATTCACTTCTGTGTAACTGTCAATTTTTTTATCAACTGATTTCCTTATTTTAAACCTAGTATTATTTTTCCTAAAAATTCCAAATCCCCATGCAAATGCACAGGGTTGAAGCTAGTCTATCAGTAGAAAGGCAACAGTAATACATTACCATTCCTAGACTTGTAGGATGCATCTGTAGAGGAAACATAATAATCATCATCATCCTCAGCATAAGGGGTTTCATAGTACCTTCCTGCATTTAGAAGAAAAGATAAATAAATAAAATTTATATAAACATATAATGAAAAATACTTCACTATTCACTTCTGTGTACCCCCCCCAAAAAAAATCAATTGATTTGTTTACTTTAATCTTTGTATTATTTTTCACAAAAATTCTAAATCCCCATGTAAGTGCACATGGTTGAAGCTAGTTAATCAATCATCAATCAATAAAAAAGATAACAAATAATGCATTACCATTCCTGGACTTGTAGGATGTATGTCTAGAAGATCCATAGTAGTCATCATCATCAGCAGCATGTGAGGTTTCATAGTGGTTTCCTGGGGTTCAAGCGAAATACTAAATTTATGAACAACATCAAAGATAACAGATAAGGCTTTTGCCTGAGATTATTTCAAATAAAATTTAGAATCAAGTGCTTTTATAATATCAACGCACAAAATACATAACAAGTAGGAAAAAAAACACAGAAGTACCCAACAAGATCGGCAAAAAAGTGAAAAACACAAAGCCGGAAACTTAACTCCTTGAACCAGAACGGAGAAGTTGAAGAAACACAGAGAGAGTGAAACAATAATAAAGAAAACAAAACTTCATGAGCAGAACACAACGAAACCCATGAGAACCATTCATTTTAAAAGAAGTAGAGGAAAAGACAAGTTTGATTACTTTTACAGAGATTTGAAATTTTTTGATGTAGTCGAGCCTCACAATGGTCGCAGAAGGTATCAGAGAGCATCTGCAGGATTTGCTCCTTATTCAATGACTCTAGGAATTCCATGCCAAGATAAGTATCTACTTGAAAGCAAAGCAAGAGAGAAGGAGAGAGCGTGCGAGATCAAAATAGAAATTGCAGGCACAGAGCAACGCAGAGTGAGAGAGAGAGAGAGAGAGAGTGAGGAGAGAGATGGGGGAAGGAACGACTTTGGAGTTGACTGACTTCTGACGCGAGGACCAAGACAAGTATTTGATGTTTTAGTTAGTTTCCTAATTTCGTGGTAGTTTCTTGGTCCTCAATTAGGGGAGTTAATTTGGCCAATTAGGGGAGTTAATTAATTAATTAATTAATTTTAACTTGAATAAAAAAATTCAATTTTTTATGGTTCATTTGTTATTTTTCAACATTTTATACTTCGGAAAAAAAAAAGAAATTTTCACTGTTGTTTATTTGTTGTCTTTATATAATAAGGGTGAGTGATGCAATTTTCATCATAACGCTACGGAGATATTTCGAATTCTTATAAGGTATTCAATTTATAATACTGATTTTTTTAAAACAGTTTTCTGTTTTGTTGTGAATTTTTGCTTTTTCAATGGGTATTAAATTCTCGCTATCATTTTATGAATGAAATTTTTTAAAGGTAAAAAAAAAAGAAAAAGAAAGAGGTATAATAAGTTGAGATAAGACGGTAAAGATTTTGTGCCATTTTGTCATTAATATTGTAATTTTTTTATTTAAATTTTGGTAAAAAAATTTAAATAGAAAGCAAATTTGGAGTGAAATTTTTTTCATAACAAGTATTTACTTTTTTGCCAAAATAATAAGTATTTATTTATTTATTTAACTAAATTGGATGTAGGAATATTATTTAAACGAAAGTATAAAATTCAAAAAATATTTTCCTAATTTAATAGACATTTTGATGGGAGTGAATTGGACCGCTTTATGCCTAAAAATAGGAAGGGATTATGTTGTTATAGTTTATTTATAAAGATGTGAAATTATAATTGACCTAACTACGTAACGAAAATTAAAAAAACTCATAAAATCTCAAAAGCCTTCGAAAATTTAATGGCAAATTGGAAATTTATTCACATCTATTTTTTAATAATATAAAAATATGAATTTTGACTATTTTATGTTTTTTTGTAGCTGTATTTGAATATTTAAAATCTTGTGATTATTAATATTTGAAAAAATAATACAATAAAAAAATAGCAAGGAAAGTGACAAAAAGTTGGGGAAAAAGAAGAAAATATTAGGAAAGTATGATAGATAAGTGACAGGATCAATGCCATTATTTTAGGAAAAAAAGAAAAAAGAAAAAAATTCCAAACTTGGGAACCATCAAATACTTCCTCTAGTACTAAATATAAAATTTAGTCTTGCATTATGGGTTCAATCTTATATTTAGGATAGGAGGAGTTAGTATTATAAAGAGATAATAGATGTTTTCAAAATACTAAGTTTCGTTTATCCAATAGAAATAAACTTATTTTCACAAAAAAAATTCTCCTCATTTTTTGTTCTAGTTATTGAGTGGGCATATCTCAAAAGAAAGTACCACATTAGTGTGTATAAATATATTAATTTTTTGACAAAAAAAAGAATAAATATATTAATTTGTGATTTTAAATTAATGAAGGAGTCAAGAGGAAAAATTTTCTCAAGCGCACATAAGGTAAAAGCAGTAAAATTTGGCACAATATATAAGGGGCTGGTTTAATTCATGGAGGCAGACCATATTTTCTATGTGCTAACAACAAATTTCCCCTTCTAAGGCAAGAACTGAGGGGAAACAAGTTAATATGAACGGCCTGTTTGGAACTAAATAAACCAGGTAAAAAAGTGAAGCATTCATAAGGCAAATTTTATTATGTTTGGTATCTACCACCACAAACAAACAAACAAATAAATCAGCAGCTATGTTTCTCACAAGTAAATAGTTAATTTCTTGTTGTTTAAGAGTCAAACTCAGGTATCTGGATTGGATACAAATGGATCATATCAGACCAAGCATTTTTCTGAGTTGGGTCAATATCAAATATGCATTTCCACACTGCACTGTTACATTTGAAGCCACTTCCAAATGCAATTTGCCAAACCCTATCTCCTTTCTTCACCTTTCCTTTTGCCTCCAAATAACACAGTTCATACCAAAGTGAAGAAGATGAAGTGTTACCAAATCTGTACAATGTCATTCTTGAAGCCTCCACATCTTCCTTCTTCAGCTTCAAACTCTCCTCTATTGCATCTATCACCCCCTTGCCCCCTGCATGTATGCAAAAGTGCGCAAATGACTTCTTGAAATTTGGCACATATGCTGCCTTCTGGTTGTCATCTCCCCATTGGATTCTCCGACGAATCACTGACCACGCGAATTGAATCTGCTCGGAGTAAGGCAACACAAGAGGGCCTAAAGTTGTGATGTTTGTCCTCAAAGCTAGCGCAGCCATTTTTAGAAGTGCCCTTGATAAGGACACTCCCACATGTCCAGCTTCATCAGGCTCTTGGTAAACACACTTATAGGCATTATCATTTGATCCTAAATGAGTCCTCACAAGGTGCTTTAACTCATATTTGGCCATTTTCTTGTCTTCTTTCTTATTAGATAGTAAAATGACAGCTCCTCCCATTCTGAACAACACATTGGGAATAAGCTTGGATTTGGTAGTACCTCTATAACCATTTGGAGCTACGACTTCCATACTTAGAACTAAAGCTAAAGAATTTTTATGGACTTTAAGAAGATCTTTAGCTAAGCTTATTGATAACATACCAGCACTGCATCCCATACCACTGAGGCTCACACTCTTTATATTGCTTCTGAAACCAAACTTGTTGATGATCATGGAAGTTATGGAAGGTGTGGGACAGAACAGGCTACAGTTTGATACTAGGATGTCTATGTTCTTAGGATGGACTTTGTGTTTGTTAAGAAGGTCTTGGACTATAGTGAAGAGGACTAGTTCAATCTCTTCTTGAGAATTCTTGAGTGATTCATTAGGTGGGATCTCATGAACTGAATCAGGCATGCAAGCTTCAGGTCCAATCCCAGATCTTTCAAACACTTTGGACTCAAAATCAATGGCTTCTCTGGTGATACCGCAGATCTCAGAGTGTTCTATGAAGTTGGAAGGAGGAACTCGTAGGTTGTTTGGTGGCAGAAAACAGGCAAAGTCAACAAGGTAGACATTTCTTGACCTTAACTTCAAAAAAAATAGTACTATGATGAGAATAAACATGGCTACTAAGGTTTGTGTCGGAGTTACTAAACCTTGAAGTAGTACTGCAGACAAGTTTGAAGAAAGAGATGAAAATTCAGAAAGAAGAGAATCCATTGTGAGATGAGGTACAGATAAATTGTTAGGACTTTGGTGGGGTTGTGATGATATAATAATGAAACGAAGGAAAGAAGGAGAGAAGTTTCAAAATGCAACTATGTGCTGTGTTTTGTGTGATAAAATCTGGAGTTACAATTTGGGCATCTTTCTTCCATCTAAATAGTAGTGTTGTATTGGGAAATGGCTTTTGTCACAAAATTCTCATGATATAACCATAATTACAACCTTCCCAAGAAAATAAATAAAATAATAAAAAGTAAAAATCAACAAGTTGTACTTATTATTTAGTAGCTGGAGTCAAAAGCAAATATTGCTGAGAACATTTTTTGTTGCATAGTGACATCAATTGTAGCTCTAAGGTATTGGGCCAAATCCAAACTTTGAATTATTAGAGCTCTGAGTAAATATATGTTAATTTACTTCACACATGTCTTTTGTCTTATGACTATCTTTAACTTTTCTAAAAAGTCACGTATGAATTATCATTACTTTAGGTTATGTCACTTTGACTTTAAATCATCTTGTTTTATTTTACAGTTCTTTAATATTTTATTTTATAGTGAATTTTCCTCAATCTTATACAATAAACCTAAAAGAGATGCATTAAATAACTATAATAATAAAAAAATTAAACCCCAGTTATGCAGTTAATTTATTTTAGCTACTAGCAAGTTAACCACATCAATTTAGAAGAAGAAATGAAGGCACTCAAGTGTTGTTTGTATTCCATACTTTGACTTTATACTTTTATTTTCTCTAAAATAAATTTAACAAAGAGAATATATATATGTGTGTGTATATAAGTTGAAAGATTAAATTCCATATATTTATCAAAAAATCACAATGCAGCTGAGTTTGAAATAAACTATACGGATTATAGATGTAAAATTTCCTATATAGGTAGACGTTGAATGTTTTACCAATATGAAATATGCATGCAAGAAGCTAGAAATATATTCTATTTTCAAAAGCAATTTAAATTAAATTGTTACATTATCATAAAATATTAAAGAAACTATGATAACTCATAAAATGCACACATTATACTCCTCTAGTCTTTAAGATCTATTTAACTAATTTGATTAAATTAAAGAAGTAGGTTAAGTTAGTTAATTATAAAAAAAAGATATTTTTCTCAAAACATTATAATCATCTTCCTTAATATCATTTATCCTTCTCCTACTTGATTATAATTGAGAAATATCAATAAAAATAATTTAAAAAATTAATAAATATAAAAAATAGATTTTATATTTATGATTAAGATTAACTTAATAATTAGGTCCTTATATTAAAAATAGTAAAGGTATTAATTATTAAATATTTTTAGTTCCTTGCTTCCTTATCAGTAGTTACTGTATATTCCGTTCCGTTCTGCCTTTTTGATCAGTGAACTCCAAGCCGTCACCCTACTCTTCCCTGTCAATCCATCGTCTTCGTCTCTTCCACAGCCTATGGGAACTCCATACCCGAACCCCATAAATCCGACCCAAACCCGAATCGGGTGGATAGGTATTGGCGTTATGGGTGCTGCTATGGCCTCTCGCCTTCTCTCCGCCGGCTACTCCGTTACTATCTACGCTCGCAACCCATCCAAGGCTCTGCCTCTGCAATCCCAAGGTGCCCATGTTGCTGATTCTCCGGCTGAAGTCGCTCGATGCTGTGACGTCGTATTCACCATGGTAGGTCACCCATCAGATGTTCGATCAGTCGTCCTAGAAGATCCTAACTCAGTTCTCTCGGGCCTAACCCCTAACTCCGTCACCGTTGACATGACTAGCAGCCACCCTGATCTCGCCAGAGAGATTTTCACCTCAGCGCGAGAGAGAAATTGTTGGTCTGTGGACGCACCAGTCTCTGGAGGCGACATTGGTGCGAGAGATGGAAAGTTAGCTATATTTGCTGCTGGTGAACAAGCCGTGGTGAAGTGGTTAGAACCCTTATTTCAGATTCTAGGGAAGGCAACGTACGTGGGTCAAGCAGGGTGTGGACAGAGCTGCAAAATAGCGAATCAGATTACAATTGGGGCGAATCTGACTGGTTTGAGCGAAGGTTTGGTGTTTGCAGAACGAGCAGGGTTGAATTTGAAGCAGTTTGTGGAAGCAATCAGAAGTGGATCTGCTTGTACCAAGGCGTTGGAGTTATTTGGAGAGAGAATGATTGAGAAGGATTTTAGGCCTGGTGGGTTTGCTGAGTATATGGTGAAGGATTTGGGAATGGGGGTGGATATAATAGAGAAGAGTGAGGATGATAAGGTTGTGGTGTTGCCTGAAGCTTCACTTTGCAAGCAACTGTACTCCAGTATGGTAGCTAATGGAGATGGAAAGCTTGGGGGTCATGGTCTTATCACTGTCATTCAGAGAATCAATGGGCTATGAGTTTCTTATTCCCCATTACTTTGAACGGTGGATATCAGCATCTTGCAGGTTAAGTTATTCTAACTTGTATTGTTGTATTTTTGCAATAAGAACTTAACATTGTGTGGTCGGTTAAGAATTTCATATTAGGTCATACGTTTGGATGTGTCTTGCAAATTTGCTTCGCCTAAGCAGCTGGAGTATGAGCTCTTACACGAAAAGCATGAATCTTGTATCTTTGGCTTCCCATTCTTGTTTGAAAACTGCAAGAGGAGCGTCATCCAAGATTCATTTTATTGGACAAGTCTTGAGCCTTGAGAGGCGTTGAGGAAAATAGATGCATTTTGATCATCTGGTAAATATAGTAAATCGTTGTGGCTACAACAGTGCCTGAGGTTTCATTTAGCTTATGCTGGATCTATGACTCTGAACATGCCCAAAGTGTTTTATTGCAAGAACATTTTTATTTGGAGACAACCAGAGAGATCAAAATGGCAGCAGGGTATAAGCTTTACTGTAATAAAATGCCAACACCAAATGTAAAAACGAAACAAGATGTTAAGAATATGAATATATGATGTGGTATCCTGTGAAATGGGAAGTGTGATTACATAACTTTTATGCTGAAGTTAGGTCGATAGATTTTTAGGTGTCCTGTTCCGTATTATACATGAGAACGAGAAGTACCTTAGATGGTAACTGAGACTGATGCATTCCTGAATGGAGTTTAACTTATTGCCGGGAGTGAATATATTTGGCTTAAAACCTTTTCAAAAAGAGTTGTATCATACTCTAATACTTCTCCGGTCGTTAATATAATACTTATTTAATTAATTTGATTAGATTAAAGAAGTTAGGTAAGCTAGTTAATTATAAGAAATATGACATGTTTTTCCTAAAATGCTATAATCATCTTCCTTAATATCCCCTCTCCTTCTTCTACTTGACTATGGTTAAGGGGGTATCCATAGGGGTAACTTAGAGAAAATTGATAAATATGATAAATAGATCTTATATTTAGGATTAAAATCAATTCAATAATTATGTCCTATATTAAGAACCGAATGAGTAATTATTATCAAATTACAAATTTTTAAGAGAGGGTATCAATTTATTCTAAAATAAGTTGTTTGCAACAATAAAAAAAAAAAATCTGTGCTTCTGTATCTACTTCTCACTGAGACTGTTTGGGAATTGTGTGAACCTTGGGATCTTTAATCTCACAAGTAACCTTTAGGGCAGGGTTCTCCCTAAGATTGATAGTAATGGTATCAAAACATTTCACTGCTCAATTTTAAGGTATCTGATTTATTCTACGATTGCAAGCATGTGATTCTAATATAAGCTTATATGAACTTCGCGCTCTTCTGCATTATGAATTAGCTTTTTTTGGTATGGTTCTCATCCTAAGGTTCATATCAGGATGTGTATTAATGACCTTGTAATCTAATGGCATGAATATTTACATCTACAGTGGGAGGTTGTAGGTTCACTTCTGTTTGTAACAATAAGCCGATAGTGTTTGTTCTCTAATTCAAAAACGTTAAAAGGGGTTTCAAGATGCGTTTTTGGAGTGGCTGTTTCAGCTGTCTGTGCCTCTATATTTATCTTTGCCATTTTTTTTCCCTCTCACTCATCTCATGGCAATGTTCTTCCACAAGCTTTCCTGAGGAGGGCCTTGCAGGAAATGAGATCTGTTTGAGGGGAGGCTAACTTTGGGCCATTAGTATGAAAATTACTCCTCCGATCCTTAATATAAGACATATTTAGTTAATTTGATTAGATTAAGAAAGTTAGATAAGTCAGTTAACTCTAATAAATATGACATGTTTTTCCTTAAAATACCTCAATTATCTTCATTATATCCTCTCTCCTTCTCATACTTGATTATGATTGAGGGAGTATCAATAGGAATGATTTGGAAAAAAATTGATAAATATAATAAATGAGTCTTATATTTAGGACTAAAATCAATTTCACAACTAGGTTTTATATTAAGGACCGGATTAGTATTATGCAATGTACAATGAATCTTTGTGTTTGTTTCCCTGAATAACTGATTAAGTGAATAATTGCGTAATTAAATGGCTAACTAAAACAATCACAAATATGCAAAATGTACGAAACGTGTGTGACTCATGCGAAATATATAAAACATGATCTCATGCGCTCTGTTTCAAAGAGAAGGGACCGTACAATTAACATGTGTTTAAAAACTAAAACACTAAAACAACTCTTGTATGTTTTATTGTTTTTGCTTTTGTTTTTTTCTAATTTTTTGTTTTAAAAAATTTTGAGACATCTTCTTCTCTTCTCACCTACCATCCACTGTTTACTAGTGCCAGCGACAACTATCATTTACTAAATATGATTTTTTATATATATTTTTTTCAAACATGATTTTTTTAAAATTATTATCCAAACAAATTCTTTTGTTTTTTGTTTTCAAAAATAGTTCTAAAAAACAATTTTATAAAATTTTTTTGAAAACAAGAAAACAAAGAACATAAACAAACAGGCCCTAAACCTAGAGTTCTGTCATTTATTTTTAGAAACAAAAACGTTTTTCTAGACTTTTCAAGAACTAATAAATGCTTATGGGGGAAAAAATCATATAAGTGGCGGAATAATATTGGAGCAATGAACATAATGAACATGATAAATTTAACCTGTGTTTTGTCCTAATTAAAATTAGTGGAGAGTTATGAATTGCATAAAATTTTTTAAAAATGAATAAAAAAAACCAGTTCAAATAAGGACTTGAAGCGTTAGAGAAAGCGTTTGACGTTAATTAATTTATAAGATTAGATCTCTTACGAACTTCATCTGGCATTTCTAAATGGACCAACATCCGCTCTTCTTCTTTGTTCCGAGCCTATTTGAAAGGAAAGAACATTCAGTGCTTCTTAATGGTGAACATTGAAATATTCTTTCGGTCCTAAATATAATACCTCTTTTGTAGTATAAATTACACTACAAAAAGAATTTTATATTTTTATACTACAAAAATGGTCTTATATTTATATTTAGGACCGGAGGAGTGAGACAAAGCATCTCATGGATATTTGGTGGAGCAATTATTCATTGACTATTTTCTCAAATCTCACTTCTTTTCTTTGATCAATTTATCATAATACCAGTGCCCTTGGCCGGGTTTTATCTTTCTCTGGGATTATGCATCATTCCATTCATTCTTCTCTTCTTTCAAACGGATCTAAATTCTCTCATTTTCCTTTTTCTCAAAATTTCATATTCACCTTTAGATAAAAAAATGAATATCATATCTAGCCAGAATCTTATGTTTTTTCTGTTATTAATTTAATCTATATATATATATATTCACACACAAAATATGGGTATAGCTTCAGATAAGATGGTCAGCCATTAATGCAAGAAAATTTTGAACAGACCACTTTAACAACTCTTTTTTTGTTGCCTTTCAAAGAATGGTAAACCGGTGTTTTGGCTTATTCATGTGTTATTAGTAACTAGTTAGAACATCATTGTCATCTTTCTCTATAAATATCACAACCTCGTCTTCTTAAGATCATCCAAGCGAATGCCTTCCTCTTCTTCAGGTATATCACTTGTGTCTCTCTCCTCCCTTCCCTGCTATTCCAAAACTCACCATCTTTTTCTTACCTTTTTTTCCTCCAACATAACAGGTACTTATCATAGCTAAGAATATTGATCACAAAAAAACAAAAAAAAGTAAAGGTGTAGCATATAATTTAAAGGGTAGAAATATGTTCAAGTTTTATTTTCTTTTATGCTATTTATTGTTTTTTCTCACTTTATTAAACAATACACATCTCACTGAAAACTCAGATCTGTATCTTTATACATGTAAATATAGCATCATGTTACTGAAATAGATGAAGAAGTAATTAGAGAAGCTAGTTTGAATGGATGTGTTTATATGAACTTTTTTCATTGAGGTGCTTCTTGTTTCAGCAAGATAGAACAGAAGAAAAGCAATTCATAATGGAGATGGACTTGACACCCAAAAAGCCACAGCTCATGTTTGAAGGAGATGGTGGAGCTTACTTCACATGGTCAGCTTCTCAGCTGCCTCTTCTGGCTAGCAACAACGTTGGTGCTGGTCGGCTCCTTCTTCAACCTCAAGGCTTTGCTCTTCCTCACCATGCAGATTCTGCTAAAATTGGCTGTGTTCTTCAAGGTGTATATAGCTCATAATCTTTTCTAGCCATATATTGTTTTTCATTACTAAATATCTGTAATCTGACTGTATAGTCTCCGCAGGAACGGATGGAATAGTTGGGATGGTTCTCCCAGATGCAGAAAAAGAGGTCGTTTTGAAGCTGAAGAAAGGAGATGTAATCCCACTTCCTCTGGGGTCAATCTCATGGTGGTTCAACAATGGAGATTCTGACCTGGTCGTGGTGTTTCTGGGGGAAACATCTCATGCTTATGTTCCTGGCCAGTTCACATACTTCTTTCTAAGTGGATCTCAAGGAATTATGGGAGGCTTTTCCTCTGAGGTCATAACCAAAGCTTACAATTTGAACAACAAGGAAGCAAACAAACTCACCAAGAGCCAGCAAGAAGCTTTGATTTTTAAGCTTAAAAATGGCCAACACAAAATGCCAGAACCCCACATGGATAAGACCAAACAGATGGTGTACAACGTTGATTCTGCAGAACCAGACCATGGTGGGGTCAAAAATGGAGGGTTGGTCAAAACTTTGACTGACCTAGATTTCCCTTTTGTTGCAGAAGTTGGGATGAGTGTGATGAGAGTGAAGCTTGAACCTAATGCTATGAAGGCACCAGCCTATCTAACCAACCCAGCAATTCAATTGATTTATGTTGTTAGAGGAAGTGGGAAGATTGAGATTGTGGGGTTCAATGGCAAGCTTGTGTTGGATTCTAAAGTTGAAGCCGGCCATTTGCTTCTTGTTCCTAAGTTCTTTGTGGCTGCACAGATTGCTGGTGAAGATGGAATGGAGTTCTACTCTATCCTCACCACAAAAAGGTGAATTTTGAAACGTAAATAAATATACTATGTGTGTAATTTTGACACAACATCTTAGCCCAAAACTCTTAAGCGTTAAAAAATTTACTTGCAGGCCTGTGTTTAAAGAGCTAGCTGGGAAGTCATCAATATGGGAGGCCATATCTCCACAAGTGCAACAAGTGGCTCTTAACGTGGATCCAAATTTTGAGAAGCTTTTCTTGCTCAACATCAACAACTCCACAAATATCATTCCTCCACCAACTCAGAATAATTGTCTGGTTCAGTAAGAACACACACAAACGCAATTTACAATTTTGCTTCTTTGAATAATTACAGGCCACATATAGGGCCCACTTTTCTTTGATAATATTGCAGCCAATAATAGAGTAGGACGAAAATTAATTTATGGTTTGTACGAGGAGGAAGAAAAAGAATCTACTTTAATGGATATGGATCCATCAAGGGTGGAGATTGATTTGGGAGTACGTGAGCAAATTAAAGATGGAGATTTTAGCAGAAAATTATCTTTAATATAAAAAAATACAACATTTAAATCGGCTAAATTAATTAAAGTTGGTGAAGTTTGATTCAAAATGAGTCACTTCTTGTGTGATAAAAAAGTATCATCAATGTTAATATACATAAAAAATGAAAAATTGTGGGGATATTCACAACCGTAAATAATAATAATATATGCTAATGATTTTATAAAACCGACGACCTGGCTAACAAACATGAAGATTATCTACAAAATTTCACTTCAACAAGAATTGGGACATTTGTGGCCAACAAGGATATATACGCCACATATGTGCAGATGCTCCCCTTATCTTGAAATTTGTGGCCAAGAACTGCATATAATGCAGACAAACGAAATAATAACGATTGATGTTTTAACAGCAAACTATCATGAAAAAATAACCAAAATAAATAAATTTTAAATGACAATAGGTAATTTTGACATATTTTGACATGTAAAAACAACTATAAAAATAGTTAAAACTGTTATAAAAGTTGTCAGTACGATTTTATCTTTTGAAATTTAACAAGTATTTTTTTGTCAATTTTTTTTCAAATATCATTGGGTATATTTGAAAATAAAACCATATATTTTTTTAGTATTTTTTGTATTTAATCAATTTTATCCAAATTTTTTTATCTGTGCAATTTTTCTACTTATATATATGTGTATATTATATTTTTGTACATCCTTCCATATAGAATATATATCATTGCAATAACTATCATCTTTTTTCTATTCATTCTTTCTCTTACTTACTCCCTCTTTCTGTAAGATTATTTTTAAAAAGTAAAATATATATTTACAAGTTATTGTGTTTAACTAATTTTTTTAATTTATATAATTCTATCTTGCAGGAAGATCACAAGTGAGGATTATATAATGTAGCCCATTCAAAGTGGGGCCGAAGGGACTATTTCTCAGACACGTTAGTTTTCTAATGTAGATATTGGGCCTAATGGACTCTGTTGCCTTGTCATGCACACTTTAGGCGAGCTAGATCATGGGACTCATTAAGCCTAGAACGTATCTTCATGCTAGAATTTGTCATTAACCAGTTATGATACTTCACAGGAATTAGTTTCTTTCTTGAGATTACAATATAATTTAATTTTATGTTATAAAAAAAGGCTTTCGGTGAGGACTTTTTTTGTCGCAACTGAAAATCATCACTAAAAGTATCTTACAGTGGCAACACAAAAAGTCACTACTAAATGTCTTTAGAGGGCATACATTTATCGGTGACATCCTAGATTTGCTGCTGAAGGACTCACTTTCAGCAATGACGTTTTTTCCACTCTGAAAAGCATACTTTCAGTGGTGACTTTTTAGGCTCGCTGCTGAAAGTTGACTTTCAATGGCGACTGTCAATGTTGCCACCAAATTATCATCACTGAAAGTCTTTGGGATATTCATTTAGCTTTAGATATTTTAGTAGTGACTTTTTGAAGGTCATACTTTCAGAATGTCACTGCTAAAATATAATATAATGATATATATATTATTTTACAATAATAATCAGCAAATTCAATCTAGCTCAACAGTAAGAAAATTGGACATCAAGGAGGTGGTCACGGGTTTGAATATTAAAGAAGACATATTTAAGTTGAAATATTTGGATGGTGACATGCTATGAGAGTGGTGATGTGGCAACCACTAGATGATGATGACATGACACTAGTGAAGCCATTTTTCTCCTGCATCACTTTTACAACAACAAAAAAGTTGCAGTTGAAAATCACTTCTGGTAGCAACAATACTTTAGTGGCTACAAAAGTCACCGTTTAAAATGTCTTTCAGCGGCAACTTTTTTTTTTGCCACTGAAACTTTCCAGTCACATTCGCCATGGCATTTTCACAGTGACTTTTATATTTTTAGCGACAACTTTTTGTCACTGTTAAAAGTCATTTTTGTTTGTAGTGATATATATAGCAGTCCTTCGGTCCTAGATGTATTTCACTAAGTGCATTATCGGGACTTTAATTGGTACATTATTATTTCCTATCCTTAAAATAAGAGCTAATAATTAATTTAGAAATATTAAGAAAATTAGTTAAGTTAGTTATTTGTGTTTATGTGTGTTTGCTTGCTTAAATTAAATTATCATTTTGATTATCTACTTTAAAACTATTTCTTAGTAGGAATCTCTTACAATCAATATGATATTTTGAGAAAAAATTATAAATCAGGGAGATAATATGAGTCAATTGTCTTAGAGAATCAAATTCAACTTCTAACTAACTTTTTAAAGATTGGAGGTAGTACTTGGGAACATTGAAAAGCTATGGCGGGTGGGAAGGAGAAATTGGCTTAATTAAAATGCCTTCGCTTTGTCAAACAGACTGTATTTCAAGAACACTTTTGTTAATGCGAGAGTTGGGGTTCATCAGAAATAATATATAACTCGATCGACCAAGAATTAAAAACAAACAAGACCCATAATTTCTTGATTCATTGCATAACAAAACTCAAAACTCCCGGCGGGCAATGGACCTAAATATGGAAAGTTTTCGGCAGAAAGAAAGATCATATATATATATTTATTTTATATAAGAGAATTAAATTTTATAAGACTTTTATTTTATAATTAACGGTTTTATAATTAGGACAGAAGTAATATAAGAGAATTAAATTTTAAACATTTAAGATACTCTTAGATGTTGTGGGCCGCATACTACACTGATAATAAGCCTACTCTCCCTCCACCCCACAATTTTTCAAGTGATATTAATAAATGGAAGATAAAATAGGAATTGACTATATATCAACTTTAATCACAGAAAGGTGGCGATCGGTGATTGCATGCATGGTACGTATATTAGTGTAATGGATTTATCAAATCATTCCAAATGGTCTGCTCAAACCCCAAAAAATCAGTCTTGTGCTTTTTTTGGTGTCTTGATCATACCAATTTTTCAGACCAGGAATAGAAGGAGTATTGATAACTTCAATTTTTTTTTTTAAAAAAATCATAATTAAGGGGTGTTTGGGTTTGGCTAAAAGTACTTTCTAAAAATATTTTTCTGTAAATTGAGACAAACTTCTTTATATTTAACTTTGTATATTTAAAATTACTTTTAAAACTATAATTTGATTTCCATCCAAATCCTTAAAACAAGGTGAAGAAGAAAACAAAAGCTAATAACTTCAAATTAAAAGAAACAAACATCATAATTAAAGCAAGGCGAGGAAGAAAACAAAAGCTAATCCTTTCGATCGGACCACTCTATGCGTTTAGATTGAGTCTATATATACGCAAGGCTCCATAAAACACTTACCTCTGGCTCTGCAATAAAAACTCATCACTTGTCTCTCTCATTGTCATTTTCCTCCAAAACAACAGGTACCTCTCTCTTTCTCTCTGTGACATTATCTTCCTGATGAATGTGATCTGCTAAGAGTTATTAAGGGTTTAAAAGCATATTCATTGTCTCTATGGATTTTTATTGACATGTGCGATTTTTCCCTGCTGTACTTGAAGGAAACAAAAGAAACCAAATGGAGATCGACTTGACACCCAAGAAGGCCGAAGCCATGTTTGAGTGAGATGGTGGATCTTACTACTTATGGTCAACTTCTCGAGTTCCTGCTTTGGCCAGCAACAACGTTGGTGCTGGTCCCCTTGTTCTTCAACCTCAAGGCTTTGCTCTTCCTCACTACGCAGATTCTTCTAAAATTGGCTGTGTTCTTGAAGGTAGCTCACTATCTTCTCAAGCCATATAGTATTGTTTTTCATAAGTATCCGGTTTTTAATATTAGAGCTAGTTTGATATTTAATTTGGTTCTAAATATAAGAACCTAATCACTTTGTCTTTCATGTTTATCCATTTTTCTAAAATAGTCTCTACAGTAATTGTACGTGTTAAATATTCTATTAAATGATAATTCTAGGTAGTACATATGATTATCAGGGGCATCTTAGAATAGATAACACATTTATTACAAATAATTAACTTAACAAACTTTCTTAATATATTTAAATTAGTCAACTAGCTTTTATATTAAGAACGGGTAATATGTGTATATATATTGTAATATACATGATTGTTTCCTAATTGTATAGTCTCTGCATCATAGTCTTAAGTCTTATTGTCAACGTCTTGGCCAATGCAGGGACAGATGGCATAGCTAGGATGTTGCTCCCAAACGCAGGAAAAGAGGTCGTTTTAAAGCTGAAGAAGGGAGATGTAATCCCAGTACCTATAGGAGCACTCTCATGGTGGTTCAACAATGGAGATTCTGAACTGATCATGGTGCTTCTGGGTGAAACATCTCAGGCTTATGTTCCTGGCCAGTTCACCTACTTCATTCTAAGTGGAACTCTAGGAATTATGGAGGCTTTTCCACAGAGGTCATAACCAAAGCCTACAATTTGACCAACGAAGAAGCAAACAAGCTCACAACGAGCCAACAAGGATCTATGATCCTTAAGCTTCAGAAAGGCCTACACAAAATTCCAGAACCCCAGATGGACAAGACCAAACAGATGGTGTACAACATTGATTTTGCAAAACCAGACCATGGGGTAAAAAATAATGGAGGATTAGTCACAATTGTGACTGACTTAGATCTCCCTTTTGTTGTAGAAGTTGGGCTGCGTGTGATCAGAGTGAAGCTTGAACCTAATGCCACTAAGGCACCAC
Source organism: Neltuma alba (assembly GCF_004799145.2). Lineage (NCBI taxonomy): Eukaryota > Viridiplantae > Streptophyta > Magnoliopsida > Fabales > Fabaceae > Neltuma > Neltuma alba. The sequence goes on from NW_021637277.1 coordinate 50,816, forward strand.
TCTATCTAACCATTCCTTCAACTCAATTGATTTATGTTGCTAGAGGAAGTGGGAAGATTGAGATTGTGGGGTTCAACGGGAAGCTTGTGTTGGATTCTAAGGTTGAAGCCGGTCAACTGATAGTTGTGCCAAAGTTCTTTGTCGATCTCTGCACAGGTTGCTGGCGATGTTGGAATGGATTTCTACTCCATCGTCACAGCGAAAAGGCATGTAACTTGTCTAGCTTCTCGTCTGAATTTTTAATCAAATCATTATTACCACTTTTGGTCTTTAATATAAAAGCTAATTAACTAATTTGAGTGGATTAAAGAAGTTTGTTGAGTTAGTTATTTGTAATAAGAAGGTATTATCTTTCTAAAAATACCCTTTCTAATCATGTGTAACTATCATTTGATGGAATCTTTAACATGGACAACTATTATAATAACTATTTTGAAAAAAATAGATAATATAAGAGATAAAGTGAATTGGGATATTATATTTATGACCAAATTGAATGTCAAATTAGTTCTTATATTAAAAAATAAAGATAACATTATTCATGTTTACATATATATATGGATCACTTGCAGGCCTATGTTTGAAGTGTTAGCTGGGAAGTCATCAATATGGGAGGCCACGTCTCTTCAAGGGCAACAAGTGGTTCTTAATGTGGATCCTGCAGTTTTAGAGAAGCTTTGATCTCGTCCAACATCAAATCTCTCTCCTCCAACTAATCAATAACCTCTTGTGCTTCATGTTGCATCCTACGTACGAACATGAATGTGTGTGTAACGTATGTAAAGTTATTTCCACAATTAGTCTGTATTGTGCTTTGACTTTAACTAGTTCAATGCCCGTGCAATGCACAGGATATGTTCAAGGCAAATAAAATTTTTACAACTCGCGCTTTTCATCTTTTTTTTTTTCCTACATGTAATAATTGTTGGGAAGAAAAAAAACTGATAGATATGGAAGGATGATAACTCAAATAAAAAATCAGTTTAAGTTCTTGATTTAATAATATTTATATTTTCAGTTGGATCCACACAAAACTAAATAGTTAGTTGTAGCTCGACATTTAGCTTTAAGACGTTGACAAAGACGTGGAACTATGATCAAGCAACAGACCATGTTGGTAAGTATGAAGCTATTTTCTAAGCTCAAGAGCACCCATTTAGTCGCAATCTGAGACCAAAGCAAGCACAGTGACTAGATTAGGAGCATAGAAGTCAATAAATGTTGTTGATTTACCAAAAAATCTGACTCTTATCTAGCAAAACCCTTGGCAAAAATTCAGATGGCATAGACAAGATATATTTGTTACTTGAGAAGCAAATAGACTACTCTTTTCTGACCACATTGAAGCCGTTTGAAGACAAGCATTTATTTTCTTCTAACAGCATATCCATAGTGACTTTAAATTTAATTCTTAGCCATTAAAAATTCAATTGTCATGAGCTGAAATACACTATTCACAAGACAAATCTAACTATCTCATTAAATCTTTCACCTGTAGAAAATGACAAGCATCAGTAAATGAATCTTGGACAGAGGCAACTGATTGATAAAAGATAGATTTCTTGTAGTTTATAAATCTTACAATGACTGTAGTAGATATAAATTCATAGTACTTTGTCAAAAGCAGCTTCCAAAGGATCGTCATGCACTAGGTCCATCCTTTTTTAATTTTCCAGAACTAAATGTATATACCTATATTTGATTAGTATTTCGAGGTGCATGGTAGAAAAAATTGAAACAGCAAGGGACAAAAGAAGAAACTTTTTAGAATTAAAAATCTACAATACTAATCAAGCAGATACCTGAATGGAAACCAAAGTTGAATTAGCACTTGTCGCACTTCTAAATAGCCTTACAGAGACCACTCCCTTATAATAGTAATAGATAGATAGATTAAATCACACTAAGAAATTAATGCAAGATTGAAAATATGTACAATACATCATGGTTGGCATAGTCTCTATGTTTACAAATCGAATTTGAAATCTAATATAATCTCTATGTTCATAAATCGAATTTGAAATTACATAACCACCCGAAAATTACTTGCATGAATAAATGATTACTTTCATCTTATATATGTGCCATGATTTGTGATGACATGAAAGGAATTAGAATTAGAAGCTCATATATTGGATATTAGGTGAGTTATACATAGAGACGTGTAGGGAATTTCGGTTTTTGTAAAAAATAGAAAAATAAAACACATTTATCTAACACCGCATGTGAGTTATATGCAGGAATGTGGGGAACATGGGTAGAAACATGGAAACATGGCTTTTAAAAAAATAATCAAAATAAAAAATAAAGACCATTTATCTATGCATAGGTGATGCCATGTGTCGGTCTGTCAGCAATTCCTGCTTTGTACTCTATTTTTATATATTAATAGATTTCTTTCATGAAGAGAGAGCATGCACACACAGACACACGTGTGACGAGTGTAATAGTGTTAAGATTAAGTTAAAAGAAAATGGATGTGTAGAACATTGATGCAGTAAGTGAGGGAGGAGAAGAAATCTTTAGCAAGTTATTGTATGGGAGACTGTACTGTCGATCACAGATGATTTGTTAGGAGCATATCCTTAATTAAGGACTCAAATTGGCTTTTAATTATTAAAAAAAGAATTAAAAATTATAAACTATTATTAGATTTTTTTATATTAGTGAAATAAAAAGAATTATATGCCCACATGTGTTAATTATTTTCTTCAAAAAAGTATGGCCCCCACCATTATTGTCCCCTTATATATAGCTATGTACGTCTTTGCTAAAAAATTGACAACTTCTATTGAGTTTTTTTTAATGGTGGGAATCAGTGGTCATATGCAGATATGCTGCTGTTTAAAACATACCGACATTTAAATTAGTTTATTTTTAAAAAAATCATTCAGTCTTTTTAAAAAATACCCTTAATTAAATATAAAGAGTTCTAATACAATCTTGGTAATTTTCTAGATCCCTCTTTCAACCATATAAATTACTAATGCATAATATAATATGAAGGATATTATTGAATGCACATGGAAAAATGCCCTTATAGCTAATAGCTATTGTGGGGCACAGAAGGAAACATTTTACAATTTTTTTTTTAGCCAAAAGACAGGTTGATTTTTTTTTTGGTTTCACAAATGTTTAAATGAGTTAGGTTTTGGGAATTCATTAGAGCTTAGATATGTCTCCAGGTTTCGAGAGCTCTTACAAAGGTATTTACAGATCATCCACTAACAAGGTCCTCACATCAATAATGGATTTGAACTCACGATTTTACAGATTATAAACTGACTCCTTATTAATTAGACTAACTCTTATTCGCAAACATATCAGGTTGAGTTGGATAATCGATTGGTGAAATATTTGGGGGTCCCCCTATAGCTACATTGAAGATCGAGTTAGAAGGAATTTAAGCCATATGGATGGAATGGAGGGTTTTATCTTTTTCACTTGCATAT
>NW_021637278.1:0-69771 GCF_004799145.2 Neltuma alba
GCCACCCTGATCTCGCCAGAGAGATTTTCACCTCAGCGCGCGAGAGAAATTGTTGGTCTGTGGACGCACCAGTCTCTGGAGGCGACATTGGTGCGAGAGATGGAAATTAGCTATATTTGCTGGGGTGAACAAGCCGTGGTGAAGTGGTTAGAACCCTTATTTCAGATTCTAGGGAAGGCAACGTACGTGGGTCAAGCAGGGTGTGGACAGAGCTGCAAAATAGGGAATCAGATTACAATTGGGGCGAATCTGACTGGTTTGAGCGAAGGTTTGGTGTTTGCAGAACGAGCAGGGTTGAATTTGAAGCAGTTTGTGGAAGCAATCAGAGGTGGATCTGCTTGTACCAAGGCGTTGGAGTTATTTGGAGAGAGAATGATTGAGAAGGATTTTAGGCCTGGTGGGTTTGCTGAGTATATGGTGAAGGATTTGGGAATGGGGGTGGATATAGTAGAGAAGAGTGAGGATGATAAGGTTGTGGTTGCCTGAAGCTTCACTTTGCAAGCAACTGTACTCTAGTATGGTAGCTAATGGAGATGGAAAGCTTGGGGGTCAAGGTCTTATCACTGTCATTCAGAATCAATGGGCTATGAGTTTCTTATTCCCCATTACTTTGAACGGTGGATATCAGCATCTTGCAGGTTAAGTTATTCTAACTTGTATTGTTGTATTTTTGCAATAAGAACTTAACATTGTGTGGTCGGTTAAGAATTTCATATTAGGTCATACGTTTGGATGTGTCTTGCAAATTTGCTTGGCCTAAGCAGCTGGAGTATGAGCTCTTACACGAAAAGCATGAATCTTGTATCTTTGGCTTCCCATTCTTGTTTGAAAACTGCAAGAGGAGCGTCATCCAAGATTCATTTTATTGGACAAGTCTTGAGCCTTGAGAGGCGTTGAGGAAAATAGATGCATTTTGATCATCTGGTAAATATAGTAAATCGTTGTGGCTACAACAGTGCCTGAGGTTTCATTTAGCTTATGCTGGATCTATGACTCTGAACATGCCCAAAGTTTTTTATTGCAAGAACATTTTATTTGGAGACAACCAGAGAGATCAAAATGGCAGCAGGGTATAAGCTTTACTGTAATAAAATGCCAACACCAAATGTAAAACGAAACAAGATGTTAAGAATATGAATATATGATGTGGTATCCTGCGAAATGGGAAGTGTGATTACATAACTTTTATGCTGAAGTTAGGTCGATAGATTTTAGGTGTCCTGTTCCGTATTATACATGAGAACGAGAAGTACCTTAGATGGTAACTGAGACTGATGCATTCCTGAATGGAGTTTAACTTATTGCCGGGAGTGAATATATTTGGCTTAAAAACTTTTCAAAAAGAGTTGTATCATACTCTAATTACTTCTCCGGTCGTTAATATAATATTATTTAATTAAATTTGATTAGATTAAAGAAGTTAGGTAAGCTAGTTAATTATAAGAAATATGAATGTTTTTCCTAAAATGCTATAATCATCTTCCTTAATATCCCTTCCTTCTTCTACTTGACTATGGTTAAGGGGGTATCCATAGGGGTAACTTAGAGAAAATTGATAAATATGATAAATAGATCTTATATTTAGGATTAAAATCAATTCAATAATATGTCCTATATTAAGAACCGAATGAGTAATTATTATCAAATTACAAATTTTTAAGAGAGGGTATCAATTTATTCTAAAATAAGTTGTTTGCAACAATAAAAAAAAAATCTGTGCTTCTGTATCTACTTCTCACTGAGACTGTTTGGGAATTGTGTGAACCTTGGGATCTTTAATCTCACAAGTAACCTTTAGGGCAGGGTCTCCCTAAGATTGATAGTAATGGTATCAAAACATTTCACTGCTCAATTTTAAGGTATCTGATTTATTCTACGATTGCAAGCATGTGATTCTAATATAAGCTTATATGAACTTCGCGCTCTTCTGCATTATGAATTAGCTTTTTTTGGTATGGTTCTCATCCTAAGGTCATATCAGGATGTGTATTAATGACCTTGTAATCTAATGGCATGAATATTTACATCTACAGTGGGAGGTTGTAGGTTCACTTCTGTTTGTAACAATAAGCCGATAGTGTTTGTTCTCTAATTCAAAAACGTTAAAAGGGGTTTCAAGATGCGTTTTTGGAGTGGCTGTTTCAGCTGTCTGTGCCTCATATTTATCTTTGCCATTTTTTTTCCCTTTCACTCATCTCATGGCAATGTTCTTCCACAAGCTTTCCTGAGGAGGGCCTTGCAGGAAATGAGATCTGTTTGAGGGGAGGCTAACTTTTGGGCCATTAGTATGAAAAATTACTCCTCCGATCCTTAATATAAGACATATTTAGTTAATTTGATTAGATTAAGAAAGTTAGATAAGTCAGTTAACTCTAATAAATATGACATGTTTTTCTTAAAATACCTCAATTATCTTCATTATATCCTCTCTCCTTCTCATACTTGATTATGATTGAGGGAGTATCAATAGGAATGATTTGGAAAAAAATTGATAAATATAATAAATGAGTCTTATATTTAGGACTAAAATCAATTTCACAACTAGGTTTTATATTAAGGACCGGATTAGTATTATGCAATGTACAATGAATCTTTGTGTTTGTTTCCCTGAATAACTGATTAAGTGAATAATTGCGTAATTAAATGGCTAACTAAAACAATCACAAATATGCAAAATGTACGAAACGTGTGTGACTCATGCGAAATATATAAAACATGATCTCATGCGCTCTGTTTCAAAGAGAAGGGACCGTACAATTAACATGTGTTTAAAAACTAAAACACTAAAACAACTTTTGTATGTTTTATTGTTTTTGCTTTTGTTTTTTTCTAATTTTTTGTTTAAAAAATTTTGAGACATCTTCTTCTCTTCTCACCTACCATCTACTGTTTACTAGTGCCAGCGACCACTATCATTTACTAAATATGATTTTTTTATATATATTTTTTCAAACATGATTTTTTTAAAATTATTATCCAAACAAATTCTTTTGTTTTTTGTTTTCAAAAAATTCTAAAAAACAATTTTATAAAATTTTTTGAAAACAAGAAAACAAAGAACATAAACAAACAGGCCCTAAACCTAGAGTTCTGTCATTTATTTTTAGAAACAAAAACGTTTTTCTAGACTTTTCAAGAACTAATAAATGCTTATGGGGGAAAAAATCATATAAGTGGCGGAATAATATTGGAGCAATGAACATAATGAACATGATAAATTTAACCTGTGTTTTGTCCTAATTAAAATTAGTGGAGAGTTATGAATTGCATAAAATTTTTTAAAAATGAATAAAAAAAACCAGTTCAAATAAGGACTTGAAGCGTTAGAGAAAGCGTTTGACGTTAATTAATTTATAAGATTAGATCTCTTACGAACTTCATCTGGCATTTCTAAATGGACCAACATCCGCTCTTCTTCTTTGTTCCGAGCCTATTTGAAAGGAAAGAACATTCAGTGCTTCTTAATGGCAAACATTGAAATATTCTTTCGGTCCTAAATATAATACCTCTTTTGTAGTATAAATTACACTACAAAAAGAGTTTTATATTTTTATACTACAAAAATGGTCTTATATTTATATTTAGGACCGGAGGAGTAAGACAAAGCATCTCATGGATATTTGGTGGAGCAATTATTCATTGACTATTTTCTCAAATCTCACTTCTTTTCTTTGATCAATTTATCATAATACCAGTGCCCTTGGCCGGGTTTTATCTTTCTCTGGGATTATGCATCATTCCATTCATTCTTCTCTTCTTTCAAACGGATCTAAATTCTCTCATTTTCCTTTTTCTCAAAATTTCATATTCACCTTTAGATAAAAAAATGAATATCATATCTAGCCAGAATCTTATGTTTTTTCTGTTATTAATTTAATCTATATATATATATATTCACACACAAAATATGGGTATAGCTTCAGATAAGATGGTCAGCCATTAATGCAAGAAAATTTTGAACAGACCACTTTAACAACTCTTTTTTTTGTTGCCTTTCAAAGAATGGTAAACCGGTGTTTTGGCTTATTCATGTGTTATTAGTAACTAGTTAGAACATCATTGTCATCTTTCTCTATAAATATCACAACCTCGTCTTCTTAAGATCATCCAAGCGAATGCCTTCCTCTTCTTCAGGTATATCACTTGTGTCTCTCTCCTCCCTTCCCTGCTATTCCAAAACTCACCATCTTTTTCTTACCTTTTTTTCCTCCAACATAACAGGTACTTATCATAGCTAAGAATATTGATCACAAAAAAACAAAAAAAAGTAAAGGTGTAGCATATAATTTAAAGGGTAGAAATATGTTCAAGTTTTATTTTCTTTTATGCTATTTATTGTTTTTTCTCACTTTATTAAACAATACACATCTCACTGAAAACTCAGATCTGTATCTTTATACATGTAAATATAGCATCATGTTACTGAAATAGATGAAGAAGTAATTAGAGAAGCTAGTTTGAATGGATGTGTTTATATGAACTTTTTTCATTGAGGTGCTTCTTGTTTCAGCAAGATAGAACAGAAGAAAAGCAATTCATAATGGAGATGGACTTGACACCCAAAAAGCCACAGCTCATGTTTGAAGGAGATGGTGGAGCTTACTTCACATGGTCAGCTTCTCAGCTGCCTCTTCTGGCTAGCAACAACGTTGGTGCTGGTCGGCTCCTTCTTCAACCTCAAGGCTTTGCTCTTCCTCACCATGCAGATTCTGCTAAAATTGGCTGTGTTCTTCAAGGTGTATATAGCTCATAATCTTTTCTAGCCATATATTGTTTTTCATTACTAAATATCTGTAATCTGACTGTATAGTCTCCGCAGGAACGGATGGAATAGTTGGGATGGTTCTCCCAGATGCAGAAAAAGAGGTCGTTTTGAAGCTGAAGAAAGGAGATGTAATCCCACTTCCTCTGGGGTCAATCTCATGGTGGTTCAACAATGGAGATTCTGACCTGGTCGTGGTGTTTCTGGGGGAAACATCTCATGCTTATGTTCCTGGCCAGTTCACATACTTCTTTCTAAGTGGATCTCAAGGAATTATGGGAGGCTTTTCCTCTGAGGTCATAACCAAAGCTTACAATTTGAACAACAAGGAAGCAAACAAACTCACCAAGAGCCAGCAAGAAGCTTTGATTTTTAAGCTTAAAAATGGCCAACACAAAATGCCAGAACCCCACATGGATAAGACCAAACAGATGGTGTATAACGTTGATTCTGCAGAACCAGACCATGGTGGGGTCAAAAATGGAGGGTTGGTCAAAACTTTGACTGACCTAGATTTCCCTTTTGTTGCAGAAGTTGGGATGAGTGTGATGAGAGTGAAGCTTGAACCTAATGCTATGAAGGCACCAGCCTATCTAACCAACCCAGCAATTCAATTGATTTATGTTGTTAGAGGAAGTGGGAAGATTGAGATTGTGGGGTTCAATGGCAAGCTTGTGTTGGATTCTAAAGTTGAAGCCGGCCATTTGCTTCTTGTTCCTAAGTTCTTTGTGACTGCACAGATTGCTGGTGAAGATGGAATGGAGTTCTACTCTATCCTCACCACAAAAAGGTGAATTTTGAAACGTAAATAAATATACTATGTGTGTAATTTTGACACAACATCTTAGCCCAAAACTCTTAAGCGTTAAAAAATTTACTTGCAGGCCTGTGTTTAAAGAGCTAGCTGGGAAGTCATCAATATGGGAGGCCATATCTCCACAAGTGCAACAAGTGGCTCTTAACGTGGATCCAAATTTTGAGAAGCTTTTCTTGCTCAACATCAACAACTCCACAAATATCATTCCTCCCACCAACTCAGAATAATTGTCTGGTTCAGTAAGAACACACACAAACGCAATTTACAATTTTGCTTCTTTGAATAATTACAGGCCACATATAGGGCCCACTTTTCTTTGATAATATTGCAGCCAATAATAGAGTAGGACGAAAATTAATTTATGGTTTGTACGAGGAGGAAGAAAAAGAATACTTTAATGGATATGGATCCATCAAGGGTGGAGATTGATTTGGGAGTACGTGAGCAAATTAAAGATGGAGATTTTAGCAGAAAATTATCTTTAATATAAAAAAATACAACATTTAAATCGGCTAAATTAATTAAAGTTGGTGAAGTTTGATTCAAAATGAGTCACTTCTTGTGTGATAAAAAGTATCATCAATGTTAATATACACAAAAAATGAAAAATTGTGGGGATATTCACAACCGTAAATAATAATAATATATGCTAATGATTTTATAAAACCGACGACCTGGCTAACAAACATGAAGATTATCTACAAAATTTCACTTCAACAAGAATTGGGACATTTGTGGCCAACAAGGATATATACGCCACATATGTGCAGATGCTCCCCTTATCTTGAATTTGTGGCCAAGAACTGCATATAATGCAGACAAACGAAATAATAACGATTGATGTTTTAACAGCAAACTATCATGAAAAAATAACCAAAATAAATAAATTTTAAATGACATTAGGTAATTTTGACATATTTTGACATGTAAAAACTACTATAAAAATAGTCAAAACTGTTATAAAAGTTGTCAGTACGATTTTTATCTTTTGAAATTTAACAAGTATTTTTTGTCAATTTTTTTTTCAAATATCATTGGGTATATTTGAAAATAAAACCATATATTTTTTTAGTATTTTTTGTATTTAATGAATTTTATCCAAATTTTTTTTATCTGTGCAATTTTTCTACTTATATATATGTGTATATTATATTTTTGTACATCCTTCCATATAGAATATATATCATTGCAATAACTATCATCTCTTTTTCTATTCATTCTTTCTCTTACTTACTCCCTCTTTCTGTAAGATTATTTTTAAAAAGTAAAATATATATTTACAAGTTATTGTGTTTAACTAATTTTTTAATTTATATAATTCTATCTTGCAGGAAGATCACAAGTGAGGATTATATAATGTAGCCCATTCAAAGTGGGGCCGAAGGGACTATTTCTCAGACACGTTTGTTTGTCTAATGTATATATTGGGCCTAATGGACTCTGTTGCCTTGTCATGCACACTTTAGGCGAGCTAGATCATGGGACTCATTAAGCCTAGAACGTATCTTCATGCTAGAATTTGTCATTAACTAGTTATGATACTTCACAGGAATTATGTTTCTTTCTTGAGATTACAATATAATTTAATTTTATGTTATAAAAAAAGCTTTCGGTGAGGACTTTTTTTGTCGCAACTGAAAATCATCACTAAAAGTATCTTACAGTGGCAACACAAAAAGTCACCTCTAAATGTCTTTAGAGGGCATACATTTATCGGTGACATCCTAGATTTGCTGCTGAAGGACTCACTTTCAGCAATGACCTTTTTTTCCACTACTGAAAAGCATACTTTCAGTGGTGACTTTTTAGGCTCGCTGCTGAAAGTTGACTTTCAATGGCGACTGTCAATGTTGCCACCAAATTATCATCACTGAAAGTCTTTGGGATATTCATTTAGCTTTAGATTTTTAGCAGTGACTTTTTGAAGGTCATACTTTCAGAATGTCACTTGCTAAAAATATAATATAATGATATATATTATTTTACAATAATAATCAGCAAATTCAATCTAGCTCAATAGTAAGAAAATTGGACATCAAAGGAGGTGGTCACGGGTTGAATATTAAAGAAGACATATTTAAGTTGAAAATATTTGGATGGTGACATGCTATGAGAGTGGTGATGTGGCAACCACTAGATGATGACATGACACTGTGAAGCCATTTTTCTCCTGCATCACTTTTAGCAACAACAAAAAAGTTGCCGTTGAAAATCACTTCTGGTAGCGACAATAATTTTAGTGGCTACAAAAGTCACTGTTTAAAATGTCTTTCAGCGGCAACTTTTTTTTTGCCACTGAAACTTTCCAGTCACATTCGCCATGGCATTTTCACAGTGACTTTTATATTTTTAGCGACAACTTTTTGTCCTGTTAAAAGTCATTTTGTTTGTAGTGATATATATAGCAGTCCTTCGGTCCTAGATGTATTTCACTAAGTGCATTATCGGGACTTTAATTGGTACATTATTATTTCCTATCCTTAAAATAAGAGCTAAATAATTAATTTAGAAATATTAAGAAAATTAGTTAAGTTAGTTATTTGTGTTTAATGTGTGTTTGCTTGCTTAAATTAAATTATCATTTTGATTATCTACTTTAAAACTATTTCTTAGTAGGAATCTCTTACAATCAATATGATATTTTGAGAAAAAATTATAAATCAGGGAGATAATATGAGTCAATTGGTCTTAGAATCAAATTCAACTTCTAACTAACTTTTTAAAGATTGGAGGTAGTACTTGGGAACATTGAAAAGCTATGGCGCGTGGGAAGGAGAAATTGGCTTAATTAAAATGCCTTAGCTTTGTCAAACAGACTGTATTTCAAGAACACTTTTGTTAATGCGAGAGTTGGGGTTCATCAGAATAATATATAACTCGATCGACCAAGAATTAAAAACAAACAAGACCCATAATTTCTTGATTCATTGCATAACAAAACTCAAAACTCCCGGCGGGCAATGGACCTAAATATGGAAAGTTTCGGCAGAAAGAAAGATCATATATATATATTTATTTATATATAAGAGAATTAAATTTTATAAGACTTTATTTATAGATTATAAGTAAGGTCTTATAATTAGGATCAGAAGTAATATAAGGGAATTAAATATTAAACATTTAAGATGCTCTTAGATGTTGTAGGCCGCACACTACACTGATAATAAGCCTACTCTTCCTCCACCCCACAATTTTTCAAGTGATAATTAATAAATGGAAGATAAAATAGGAATTGACTATATATCAACTTTAATCACAGAAAGGTGGCGATCGGTGATTGCATGCATGGTGCGTATATTAGTGTAATGGATTTATCAAATCATTCCAAATGGTCTGCTCAAACCCCAAAAAATCAGTCTTGTGCTTTTTTTGGTGTCTTGATCATACCAATTTTTCAGACCAGGAATAGAAGGAGTATTGATAACTTCAAAAAAATTTTAAAAAAAATCATAATTAAGGGGTGTTTGGGTTTGGCTAAAAGTACTTTCTAAAAATATTTTTCTGTAAATTGAGACAAACTTCTTTATATATTAACTTTGTATATTATAAAATTACTTTTAAAACTATAATTTGATTTCCATCCAAACACTCCTTAAAAACAAGGTGAAGAAGAAAACAAAAGCTAATAACTTCAAATTAAAAGAAACAAACATCATAATTAAAGCAAGGCGAAGAAGAAAACAAAAGCTAATCCTTTCGATCGGACCACTCTATGCGTTTTAGATTGAGTCTATATATACGCAAGGCTCCATAAAACACTTACCTCTGGCTCTGCAATAAAAACTCATCACTTGTCTCTCTCATTGTCATTTTCCTCCAAAACAACAGGTACCTCTCTCTTTCTCTCTGTGACATTATCTTCCTGATGAATGTGATCTGCTAAGAGTTATTAAGGGTTTAAAAGCATATTCATTGTCTCTATGGATTTTTATTGACATGTGCGATTTTTCCCTGCTGTACTTGAAGGAAACAAAAGAAACCAAATGGAGATCGACTTGACACCCAAGAAGGCCGAAGCCATGTTTGAGTGAGATGGTGGATCTTACTACTTATGGTCAACTTCTCGAGTTCCTGCTTTGGCCAGCAACAACGTTGGTGCTGGTCCCCTTGTTCTTCAACCTCAAGGCTTTGCTCTTCCTCACTACGCAGATTCTTCTAAAATTGGCTGTGTTCTTGAAGGTAGCTCACTATCTTCTCAAGCCATATAGTATTGTTTTTCATAAGTATCCGGTTTTTAATATTAGAGCTAGTTTGATATTTAATTTGGTTCTAAATATAAGAACCTAATTCACTTTGTCTTTCATGTTTATCCATTTTTCTAAAATAGTCTCTACAGTAATTGTACGTGTTAAATATTCTATTAAATGATAATTCTAGGTAGTACATATGATTATCAGGGGCATCTTAGAATAGATAACACATTTATTACAAATAATTAACTTAACAAACTTTCTTAATATATTTAAATTAGTCAACTAGCTTTTATATTAAGAACGGGTAATATGTGTATATATATTGTAATATACATGATTGTTTCCTAATTGTATAGTCTCTGCATCATAGTCTTAAGTCTTATTGTCAACGTCTTGGCCAATGCAGGGACAGATGGCATAGCTAGGATGTTGCTCCCAAACGCAGGAAAAGAGGTCGTTTTAAAGCTGAAGAAGGGAGATGTAATCCCAGTACCTATAGGAGCACTCTCATGGTGGTTCAACAATGGAGATTCTGAACTGATCATGGTGCTTCTGGGTGAAACATCTCAGGCTTATGTTCCTGGCCAGTTCACCTACTTCATTCTAAGTGGAACTCTAGGAATTATGGGAGGCTTTTCCACAGAGGTCATAACCAAAGCCTACAATTTGACCAACGAAGAAGCAAACAAGCTCACAACGAGCCAACAAGGATCTATGATCCTTAAGCTTCAGAAAGGCCTACACAAAATTCCAGAACCCCAGATGGACAAGACCAAACAGATGGTGTACAACATTGATTTTGCAAAACCAGACCATGGGGTAAAAAATAATGGAGGATTAGTCACAATTGTGACTGACTTAGATCTCCCTTTTGTTGTAGAAGTTGGGCTGCGTGTGATCAGAGTGAAGCTTGAACCTAATGCCACTAAGGCACCACTCTATCTAACCATTCCTTCAACTCAATTGATTTATGTTGCTAGAGGAAGTGGGAAGATTGAGATTGTGGGGTTCAACGGGAAGCTTGTGTTGGATTCTAAGGTTGAAGCCGGTCAACTGATAGTTGTGCCAAAGTTCTTTGTCGATCTCTGCACAGGTTGCTGGCGATGTTGGAATGGATTTCTACTCCATCGTCACAGCGAAAAGGCATGTAACTTGTCTAGCTTCTCGTCTGAATTTTTAATCAAATCATTATTACCACTTTTGGTCTTTAATATAAAAGCTAATTAACTAATTTGAGTGGATTAAAGAAGTTTGTTGAGTTAGTTATTTGTAATAAGAAGGTATTATCTTTCTAAAAATACCCTTTCTAATCATGTGTAACTATCATTTGATGGAATCTTTAACATGGACAACTATTATAATAACTATTTTGAAAAAAATAGATAAATATAAGAGATAAAGTGAATTGGGATATTATATTTATGACCAAATTGAATGTCAAATTAGTTCTTATATTAAAAAATAAAGATAACATTATTCATGTTTACATATATATATGGATCACTTGCAGGCCTATGTTTGAAGTGTTAGCTGGGAAGTCATCAATATGGGAGGCCACGTCTCTTCAAGGGCAACAAGTGGTTCTTAATGTGGATCCTGCAGTTTTAGAGAAGCTTTGATCTCGTCCAACATCAAATCTCTCTCCTCCAACTAATCAATAACCTCTTGTGCTTCATGTTGCATCCTACGTACGAACATGAATGTGTGTGTACACGTATGTAAAGTTATTTCCACAATTAGTCTGTATTGTGCTTTGACTTTAACTAGTTCAATGCCCGTGCAATGCACAGGATATGTTCAAGGCAAATAAAATTTTTTACAACTCGCGCTTTTCATCTTTTTTTTTCCTACATGTAATAATTGTTGGGAAGAAAAAAAACTGATAGATATGGAAGGATGATAACTCAAATAAAAAATCAGTTTAAGTTCTTGATTTAATAATATTTATATTTTCAGTTGGATCCACACAAAACTAAATAGTTAGTTGTAGCTCGACATTTAGCTTTAAGACGTTGACAAAGACGTGGAACTATGATCAAGCAACAGACCATGTTGGTAAGTATGAAGCTATTTTCTAAGCTCAAGAGCACCCATTTAGTCGCAATCTGAGACCAAAGCAAGCACAGTGACTAGATTAGGAGCATAGAAGTCAATAAATGTTGTTGATTTACCAAACAAATCTGACTCTTATCTAGCAAAACCCTTGGCAAAAATTCAGATGGCATAGACAAGATATATTTGTTACTTGAGAAGCAAATAGACTACTCTTTTCTGACCACATTGAAGCCGTTTGAAGACAAGCATTTATTTTCTTCTAACAGCATATCCATAGTGACTTTAAATTTAATTCTTAGCCATTAAAAATTCAATTGTCATGAGCTGAAATACACTATTCACAAGACAAATCTAACTATCTCATTAAATCTTTCACCTGTAGAAAATGACAAGCATCAGTAAATGAATCTTGGACAGAGGCAACTGATTGATAAAAGATAGATTTCTTGTAGTTATAAAATCTTACAATGACTGTAGTAGATATAAATTCATAGTACTTTGTCAAAAGCAGCTTCCAAAGGATCGTCATGCACTAGGTCCATCCTTTTTTAATTTTCCAGAACTAAATGTATATACCTATATTTGATTAGTATTTCGAGGTGCATGGTAGAAAAAATTGAAACAGCAAGGGACAAAAGAAGAAACTTTTTAGAATTAAAAATCTACAATACTAATCAAGCAGATACCTGAATGGAAACCAAAGTTGAATTAGCACTTGTCGCACTTCTAAATAGCCTTACAGAGACCACTCCCTTATAATAGTAATAGATAGATAGATTAAATCACACTAAGAAATTAATGCAAGATTGAAAATATGTACAATACATCATGGTTGGCATAGTCTCTATGTTTACAAATCGAATTTGAAATCTAATATAATCTCTATGTTCATAAATCGAATTTGAAATTACATAACCACCCGAAAATTACTTGCATGAATAAATGATTACTTTCATCTTATATATGTGCCATGATTTGTGATGACATGAAAGGAATTAGAATTAGAAGCTCATATATTGGATATTAGGTGAGTTATACATAGAGACGTGTAGGGAATTTCGGTTTTTGTAAAAAATAGAAAAATAAAACACATTTATCTAACACCGCATGTGAGTTATATGCAGGAATGTGGGGAACATGGGTAGAAACATGGAAACATGGCTTTTAAAAAAATAATCAAAATAAAAAATAAAGACCATTTATCTATGCATAGGTGATGCCATGTGTCGGTCTGTCAGCAATTCCTGCTTTGTACTCTATTTTTATATATTAATAGATTTCTTTCATGAAGAGAGAGCATGCACACACAGACACACGTGTGACGAGTGTAATAGTGTTAAGATTAAGTTAAAAGAAAATGGATGTGTAGAACATTGATGCAGTAAGTGAGGGAGGAGAAGAAATCTTTAGCAAGTTATTGTATGGGAGACTGTACTGTCGATCACAGATGATTTGTTAGGAGCATATCCTTAATTAAGGACTCAAATTGGCTTTTAATTATTAAAAAAAGAATTAAAAATTATAAACTATTATTAGATTTTTTTATATTAGTGAAATAAAAAGAATTATATGCCCACATGTGTTAATTATTTTCTTCAAAAAAGTATGGCCCCCACCATTATTGTCCCCTTATATATAGCTATGTACGTCTTTGCTAAAAAAATTGACAACTTCTATTGAGTTTTTTTTAATGGTGGGAATCAGTGGTCATATGCAGATATGCTGCTGTTTAAAACATACCGACATTTAAATTAGTTTATTTTTAAAAAAATCATTCAGTCTTTTTAAAAAATACCCTTAATTAAATATAAAGAGTTCTAATACAATCTTGGTAATTTTCTAGATCCCTCTTTCAACCATATAAATTACTAATGCATAATATAATATGAAGGATATTATTGAATGCACATGGAAAAATGCCCTTATAGCTAATAGCTATTGTGGGGCACAGAAGGAAACATTTTACAATTTTTTTTTTAGCCAAAAGACAGGTTGATTTTTTTTTTGGTTTCACAAATGTTTAAATGAGTTAGGTTTTGGGAATTCATTAGAGCTTAGATATGTCTCCAGGTTTCGAGAGCTCTTACAAAGGTATTTACAGATCATCCACTAACAAGGTCCTCACATCAATAATGGATTTGAACTCACGATTTTACAGATTATAAACTGACTCCTTATTAATTAGACTAACTCTTATTCGCAAACATATCAGGTTGAGTTGGATAATCGATTGGTGAAATATTTGGGGGTCCCCCTATAGCTACATTGAAGATCGAGTTAGAAGGAATTTAAGCCATATGGATGGAATGGAGGGTTTTATCTTTTTCACTTGCATATGGGCCCTTTGAAAGTCTCTCCTTCGACAAAAAAAAAAAAACAGCTTTTATGCTTTCTAAGCCTCTTGTTGCTTTTGTAACAAATGATCACAAATGGGATTGGCCCCTATTGGATCATATCGGTGTCCTTAGTTTTATTAGTCATTAAATTCTGGGTGATATCTTGCAAACATAAAATGGTGCAGTTTTAATTTTTTTAAACAATTCTTTAAAAAAAAAAAAAACCACCATTATTTCGTTAAAAATAAAAACATTTAAAATTTTAGTACATTACAAAGAGCATTAGAGAACGAATGAATAAAACTTCTGAAATCAAACGCTGATGTAAATAGTATACTACTGATGTACATTTTTTGTGATGAGATTCTTTCTTGTTTCACCCATACAATACCACGACCATTTGGCAAATTCTATATTATTTAGATCGCCCAAAACAAATTCTAATTAGCAGCACAAATTTAACCAAAGCAAGTTAGGCACACATATTTCAAGAAAAACATGTCTATATATATGTGTGTGCGCGCGTGCATGGCCTCTATATATAAATCACTCACCTTTTTTTTTTTTTGGTAAAGTACAAGTATTCTGCTATTTGAGGCAATTCTATTCGAGACACTATCAGACACTAAATATGGGCACCTCTCTTAGCAAGGATTCAAACCTTGATTTTCCATATTGCGAAGGACTAGCTCATTCTGCTAAATCCAATCCTCATTGGTTAAAACACTCACCTTTGGCTCAGTAACAAAAACCCATTACTTGTCTCTATCCTTTTCATAGGCATGGCCCTTTGGTTTAATTTGCATCTCTAATGGCCACTTTCAAAAATCAGCGTTCACTACTACAAAAAGGTTCATTTTTGTCCCCCATTTTCATCTGAAATTGAAAAAAGAAAGAAAAAAAAGATGATATATTTGCCTGGTTAAGCCAAGCAGAGGAATATATGGCTTCATACTTGTCTGTTAGACCATAACAAATGAGTATGGGGTGCATATATTCATATGGTCTAGTGACCAAATGAGTATATGGGCTCATACTTGTCTGGTTTGGTCCACTATGGGCCCTGTTTTAGGGCCCTTTGCACGCCTCCCCCCACCAAAAATTGACTTTCCCTCCAGCTCCCCCCTAACCCAAATTCGCTCTCATTCCCTCCAGCTCCCCCCTCCCAAATTTTCGCAGACAGCATCTTCAGTTTCACTCCCCACCTCAAGTTTCCCCAACCTTCAGCTCCTCCTCCCCATCCCAAATTTCGCAACCCCCACCGCCATTTCACAAACCCTACCCCACTGCGGCCTAGCTCCCCCTTCCCCTAACGCGAGTTGCCTTCCCAAGCTTCCCCACCTTCAGCTCCCCCAACACTATTTCACAACCCACCCACCCTGTGGCCTTCAGCTCCCCCCCCACCACTTCGTAACCCAACCCCCCTAAACGGCCTCAGCTCCCCCCCCGCCACGACCTTCACCCCCCCAAATTTCGTGCTCTGTCCCTCCATTTTCCAGCTTGCACCCCAAATTTCCAGCTCAAGGTCAACAGTCTCCCCTCCCCCATTTCATATTTTCTTCTTCTCTTTCTCTTTCCTTGCTCACATTTTGTTCCTTGTCTGTTCCCAAATCAGCTCACTGTAAGTGGGTAGTCTACAACTCCTCCTGCATTTTTATTGTTCACTTCATAGATAAGCTAGATATCTTCTCTAGGTTGAAGGTTTAATTGGTGGTATATATTGCTTGTGTTGCTGTAGTTGAATCCGTTAGAATTAGGAGGTTTGTGATTGTATTGCAATTTAGATGTTTGATGAAATACCTCCATGTATAACCAATGAAATGGAATTGAGTTTTGGGATTTTATGTTATTTGGTTTTTTTAAAAAATTATTATAGCCATGAATTATGAAGAATGAGTGGTTTTAAAGATTTTATTGTTATAGTTTAGATGTTTGATGAAACGGCTATATGTATGAATTACATGAATTTGAGCTAAAAACAATTAATAATGATTACATTAAATAAATTAGTGAGTTTAAATAGAAAAAAACATGTTTCACTTATTGTAAAAAGTTTTTTGGATGATAAAGTTTATTTGTTGAAAATGAATAAAAATTTGATTATGGTGCCGTGCAAAATTTCAAGATCGAGGGACCAAGTTGTTCATCTTTAGATAAATCATGCAAATATTATCAATATTATTAATACATAAAATAAATGTTTATGTTAAAATACTAACAGTGCAATTAAGAAATTTTATTTTTGTTTATAAAAGTTTAATATTAGATAATCTTTTATTTCTTGTAAAAGGCTTTAATTTATGTTCCTTATTTGTAAATTTTCTAAATTGCTTAATTTGCAAGATTAAATTGTTGAAATTAGTTTTGAGTTGCTTTACTTTTCTTAGAATTTAGCTCGATGGAATTAAAGTATTACTGATTTTGGTTTTGAATTAAATTAAATTATTTAGTATTATTTATATATTAACAGAATGAATCGTAGTTAGATGAGTGCTTTGAGAATAAGTAAGGAGTATGAGAATATGGTACTAAAAGGAATGCTTACAACAAAAGTAGAAAGTATTTTTGCCCCTGTGTTAATTGTTTAGATGGAAACGATTAACTATTGATGGTATAAGGGATCACTTATTTTGTGAGAGGATAAATTTTTGATATACAAGATGGATATGGCATGACGAAAGAGAAACAACGCCATTGGTTGAAGAAGAGGAAGTTGTGCAGGGTGGATTGAATGATAGAATGGGTGATATGATTCATCATTGGAATGGGGAATGACAGCTTGCAAAGTAATGTAGAAATAGCTTTATATTCTGGGTGTTCTACTTATACAAGGTTGACAGTTGTATTGGAATTATTTAATTTGAAGGCAACTAATGGGTGGACAGATAAAAGTTTTATGGAGTTATTTCAATTGCTGGGTGATATGCTTCCAGCTGACAATGTTCTTCCAAATAGTATGTATGAGGCAAAGAAAATCTTGTCTCAGATGAGTATGGACTATGAAAAGATACACACTTATCCTAATGATTTCATATTATATAAGGAAGAGTATGCTAATCTTAGTGATGAGTGTTCAAAATGCCAATCTTCATGATATAAAGTGGAAAAGAACATAGGTAGTGATAGTGATGCTAATGAGGCAAATAAAGGGCAACATTTGAGGCAAATAAAGGGCAACATTTGAAGGTAATATGGTATCTTCCGATAATACCACAATTCAAATGTTTGTTTACTGAAGAAACAAAACATTTGCACTGTGCAGCACAAAATCACCTAAAATGAGCTGAACCTAACACCGATGTAGTCGAGCAAGAGGATTTAATCACTTAGCTTAAAAAATGGTTAGCTCAAATTAATGTCAGAAAATGACATGTACGTAGATGATTCACTAAAGGGATAATCTTTATTCCGTATACAATTGGAGAACAGAGAAAAGCAATGGGCGCATATGGAAGTAGAAATTGGATCTTTGTTTAACAGACAGTTCTTTGAAAACACGTTTGTTAATTAGTTTTGACAAGCATATCAGTGATGAAAGGCAAGAATATTGGTTCACCAGAATAACTAGGGGCGCCATAGGTATATGTGGTCCTTATTCCTAGCTATATCTTGAAAATATGTGTACAATCGATGAAGAATTCAAAACAAACAATACCGATAAGTTATTGATTCATTAATTACACATTAAAAAGTTGGAAACTACTAGTGGGCATGGACAAAAATATGGAAAGTTTCATCAGAAAGATATATATATATATATTAAAGATGATTAAATATGAAATATTAAAATTATTTACAACTACGTGCATGGATCGGTGGTGAAGAACGACAAAGTCAATATATAGCCCCTTCCGCTGTGATGGAGATGGACACATCATATATATCGTTGTGTTGTGGTGAAATGAGAGCGGACCAAACAAGTCTTAAATTTTTCACGTGAAAAAAAAAAAACCAGTCCTGAATTTTATATGCGTATTCTATTCAAATACGTTTACTACCCCTCCCTCCCCCAATTGGTCAAGTGTTAATTAATGCCACATGTATATAACTGGAAGATAAAATTGGAAATGACTATTATATATCAACCTTGACCACGAAAGGCTGGACGATTGGTGATTGCATTATCCTACGTAGTAGGTAAATGGATTATTTATCAAATCGTTTCCAAGCTGTTCACTTCAATTAGGCCTATTAAGGTGTCGTATGCTCCCAATGAGTTGCAAGAATGATTAGTCTCTCACAACTTTAAGTCCTTGATAGCGAAAGATACCTGCATTTAGTGTCTCACATGTTACTTTTCTGGTTTTATTTATAGGGCAGAAAGAGAAAATATTTTTTAGTCTTATTTATAGGGTACTGAGAGAAATTTTTTATATGGATATACAATTTTATTATTTACTTATGACTGTGTTAACTTTGTTTACATGAGATATAATGTATATTAAATAGGGATAAAATTAAAAAGTTATTGAATTTTAAATGAGAGTTAATAAAATTTAAATTTTTTTTAGTTCGTATATTAGAAGTGATTTATAAATAAGAAAAACTGTTTGAAAGAATATCATTATCTCTGCAGATTTTCATTGAAAGTGTTTATTTTTTATTTTTTGTTTGGACGAAACCAATTAAAGCAAGCAAATAGAGATGGACTTCACACCTAGGAAGGCGGTACCCATGTTTGAAGGAGATGGTGGATCTTACTACTTATGGCCAACTTCTCAGGTTCATACTCTGGCTAGCAACAACGTTGGTGCTGGTCGGCGTGTTCTTGAACCTCAAACGCAGATAAAGAGGTCATTTTGGGGCTGAAGAAAGGAGATGCAATTCCAGAACCCATGGAAGCAGTCTCATGGTGGTTCAACAAATGGAGATTCTGAAATTTTTATTTTTTGGTGAAGTGATGGAGATTCTGAATTGATCATAGTGTTTCTGGGTGAAACATGTCAGGCTTAATTATGTTCCTGGCCAGTTCACTTACTTTTTCTAAGTGGAAACTCAAGGAATTATGGGAGGCTTCTTTACTTAGGTCATAACCAAAGCTTACAATTTTTTACCAACATAGAAGCTGACAAACTCACAATCTTTTCAAAAATACCCTTAATTAAATATAATTAAATTTAATATTTTCAAAGAAGTTGATTTTTTTCAAAAAAATTCAATCTTTTCAAAAATACCCTTAATTAAATATCAAGAATTCTAATCCAATCTCACTAATTTTTCTACTTCTCTGGTTTTTAATATAAGACCTAATTATTAAGTTGATTTTGATTCTAAATATAAAACGTATTTATCATATTTATTAATTTAACCAAAACAAGTTAGGTACACATATTTCAAGAAAACTAAGTCTCTCTATATATATGTGCATAGCCTCTGCGTATAAAACACTCAACTTTGGCTCTCTAACAAAAACCCATTACTTGTCTCTCCTTCTCATATGCGCGGTCCTTTTTGGTTTAATTTGCATCTTTAATGGCCACTCTCAAAAATCACTTTCGTATTATATGAAATAAAACTCGTTCCACGTATTTACAAAATCACTTAAAATGAGCTGAACCTAACACCGATGTGGTCGAGCAAGAGGATTTAATCACTTAGCTTAAAAAATGGTTAGCTCAGGTTGACGTCAGAAATGACATGTACGTAGATGATTAACTAAAGGGATCATCTTTATTTTGTATACAATTTGAGAAAGAGAAAAGCAATGGGTGCCTATGGGAAGTAGAAATTGGATCTCTGTTTAACGGACAGTTTTTTGAAAACACGTTTGTTAATTAGTTTTGATAGGTATGTCAGTGATGAAAGGCAAGAATATTGGTTCACCAGAATAACTAGGGGCCACATATATATGTGGTTGTTGTTCCTATATCTTGAAAACTTGTGCACAACTCGATGAAGAATTCAAAACAAACAAGACCCGTAATTTATTGATTCATTAATTACACATAAAAAAGTTGGAAACTGTTAGTGGGCATGGACCAAAATATGGAAAAGTTTCAGTAGAAAGCTCTACACGTACACACACTCTAAAGAGAATTAAATATGAAATATTAATATTATTTACAGCTGCGTGCCTGGATGATGGTACAAATAATAGCCGACCGGTGGTGAAGAACGACAAAGTCAATATAGAGCCCCTTCCGTTATGATGGAGATGGACACAGCGTTTATCTAGTTTTGTGTTGTGGTGAAATGAGAGGGGACCAAATCAAGTCTTAAATTTTTCAGGCGAAAAAAAAAAAACAAGTCTTAAATTTTATATGCGTATTCTATACAAATCATTTCAAATGGTCTGCTCAAACCCCAAAAATCAGTCTTCTGCTTTTTCTGGCGTTTTGCATTGTACCAATTTTTCAGACCAGGAACAGGAGTATTGATAACTTCAAATTAAAAAATACTCGTCCAGTCCTTAATATAAAAACCATTTAACTAATTTGATTAGATTAAGGAAGTTAGGTAAGTTAGTTAATTATAATAAATGTGACATATTTTTCTTAAAATACCATAATCATCTTTTTTAATACCCTCTCTCCCTCTTCTACTTGATTATGGTTGAGGGAGTATCTATAAGGGTAATTTAGAGAAGATTGATAAATATGACAAATGGGTCTTATATTTAGGACCAAAACCAACTCAACAATTGGATCCTATATTAAGGACCGGAGGAATAATAATAATAATTAAAGCAAGGCGAAGAAGAAAACAAAAGCTAATAACTTCACATTTTTTTAAAGAAAAAAACCATCACAATTAAAGCAAGGCGAAGAAGAAAACAAAAGCTAATCATTTCGATCGGACCACTCTCTGTTTGAGGTTGAGTCCATACATACGCAAGGCTCTATAAAACACTTACCTTTGGCTCTGTAATAAAAACTCATCACTTGTCTCTCTCATTGTCATTTTCCTCCAAAACAACAGGTGCCTCTCTCTTTCTCTCTGTGACATTATCCTCCTGATGAAAATGAACTGCTAAGAGCTTTTAAGAGTTTGAAAGAATATTCATTGTCTCTATAGATTTTCATTGACATGTGCGATTTTTCCCTGTTGTACTTGAAGGAAACAAAAGAAAGCAAATGGAGATGGACTTGACACCCCAGAAGGCCGAAGCCATGTTTGAGGGAGATGGTGGATCTTACTACTTATGGTCAACTTCTCAAGTTCCTGCTTTGGCCAGCAACAACGTTGGTGCTGGTCTCCTTGTTCTTCAACCTCAAGGCTTTGCTCTTCCTCACTACACAGATTCTTCTAAAATTGGCTGTGTTCTTGAAGGTAGCTCAATATCTTCTCAAGCCATATAGTAATGTTTTTCATAAGTATCCAGTCTTTAATATTAGAATCAGTTTGACAATTAATTTAGTTCAAATATAAGAACTCAATCCACTTTGTCCCTTATGTTTATTTATTTTCCTAAAATAGTCTCTATAGTAATTGTACGTGTTAAATATTCTATTAAATGATAATTTTAGGCAGCACACATGATTATTAAGGGTATCTTCAAAAAGATAACACATTTATTAACTTAACAAACTTTTTTAATCTATTTAAATTAGTCAAATTAGTTTTTACATATATATTAAGAACGGTAGTGTGTGTGTGTATATTTTGTAATATACATGATTGTTTCCTAACTGTATAGTCTCTGCATCATAATCTTAAGTCTTATTGTCAACGTTGGGATGGTGCTCCCAAATGCAGGAAAAGAGGTCGTTTTAAAGCTGAAGAAGGGAGATGTAATCCCAGTACCTATAGGAGCACTCTCATGGTGGTTCAACAACGGAGATTCTGAACTAATCATTGTGCTTTTGGGTGAAACATCTCAGGCTTATGTTCCTGGCCAGTTCACCTACTTCATTCTAAGTGGAACTCTAGGAATTATGGGAGGCTTTTCCACTGAGGTCATAACCCAAGCTTACAATTTGACCAACGAAGAAGCAAACAAGCTCACAAAGAGCCAACAAGGATCTATGATCCTTAAGCTTCAGAAAGGCCAACAAAAAATGCCAGAACCCCAGATGGACAAGACCAAACAGATGGTGTACAGCATTGATTCTGCAAAACCAGACCATGGGATCAAAAATAATGGAGGATTAGTCACAACTGTGACTGACTTAGCTTTCCCTTTTGTTGCAGAAGCTGGGCTGAGTGTGATCAAAGTGAAGCTTGAACCTAATGCCACTAAGGCACCACTCTATCTAACCATCCCTTCAACTCAATTGATTTATGTTGCTAGAGGAAGTGGGAAGATTGAGATTGTGGGGTTCAACGGGAAGCTTGTGTTGGATTCTAAGGTTGAAGCCGGTCAACTGATAGTTGTGCCAAAGTTCTTTGTCTCTACACAGATTGCTGGTGAAGTTGGAATGGATTTCTACTCCATCGTCACAGCAAAAAGGCATGTAACTTGTCTAGCTTCTTGTCTAAAGTCTTAATCAAATCATTATTACTACTTCAAGTCGTTAATATAGAAGCTAATTGACTAATTTGAGTAGATTAAGAAAGTTTGATTAAGTTAGTTATTTATATTAAATAAGTATTATCTCTTTTAGAATGCCCTTTCTAATAATGTATATTAGCTAGAAATACCATCTAATAGAATCTTTAACATGTACAACCACTATAATGAATATTTTGAAAAAAATAGACAAATATGAAAGACAAAGTGAGTTGGAGTATTGTATATAGAAACAAATCGAATATCAAATTAATTCTTATATTAAAGAGAAGATGTAGTATTATTCATGTTTATATATATATATATATATGGATCACTTGCAGGCCTATGTTTGAAGAGTTAGCTGGGAAGTCATCAATATGGGAGGCCATGTCTCATCAAGTGCAACAAGTGGCTCTCAATGTGGATCCTGCAATTTTAGAGAAGCTTTGATCTCGTCCAACCTCAAATCTCCTTCCTCCAACTAATTAATCTCTTGTGCTTCATGTTGCATCCTACGTACGAACATGTACGTACGTACGTATGTAATGTTATTTCTACAATAAGTCTGTATTGTGCTTTGACTCTCTTTCATGAAGAGTGAGCATGCACACATAGACACAAGTGTGACGAGTCTAATAGTGTTAAGATTAAGTTAAAAGAAAATGGATGTGTAGAACATTGATGCAGTAAGTGGGGGAGGAGAAGAAATGTTTAGCAAGTTATTGTATGGGAGACTGTACTGTCGATCACAGATGATTTGTTAGGAGCATATCCTTAATTAAGGACTCAAATTGGCTTTTAATTATTAAAAAAGAATTAAAAATTATAAACCATCATTAGATTTTTTATATTAGTGAAATAAAAAGAATTATATGCCCACGTGTTAATTATTTTCTTCAAAAAAGTATGGCCCCCACCATTATTGTCCCCTTCTATATAGCTATGTATGTTTTTGCTAAAAAAATTGACAACTTCTAATGACTTTTTTTAATGGTGGGAATCGGTGGTCATATGCAGATATGCTGCTGTTTAAAACATACCGACATTAAAATTAGTTGATTTTTTAAAAATTATTCAGTCTTTTCAAAATACCCTTAATTAAATATAAAGAATTCTAATCCAATCTTACTAATTTTCTAGATCCCTCTTTCAATCATATAAATTACTAATGCATAATATAATAAGAAGGATATTATTGAATGCACATGAAAAAAATGCCCCTATAGCTAATAGCTATTGTGGGGCAAAGAAGGAAACACACTACAATTTTTTTTTTTTGGCCAACACACAGGTTGATTTTTTTTTTTTTTGGTTTCACAAATGTTTAGATGAGTTAGGTTTTGAGAATTCATTAGAGCTTGGATATGCCTCCAGGCTTCTAGAGCTCTTACAGAGGTGTTTACAGATCACGTACCAACAAGGTTTTCACATCAATAGTAGATTTAAACTCACGATGTTGTAGATTATAAACTAACTCCTTACTAATTAGACTGACTTCTGTTTGCAACATAACATGTTGAGTTGGATAATCGGTTGGGAAAATATTTGGGGGTTCCCCTATAGCCACATTGAGGATCGAGTTAGAAGGAAGTTAAGCCATATGGATGGACAGAAGGGCTATATCTTTTTCGCTTGCATATGGGCCCTTTGAAATCTCACCTTCGCCCGGGGGGGGGGGGGGGGATCACGTTCTATGCTTTCTAAGCCTCTTGTTGCTTTTGTAACAAATGATCACAAATGGCTTCGGCCCCTATTGGATCATATCAGGTGTCCTTTAGTTTTATTAGGCATTAAATTGTGAGTGATATTTTGATATCTTGCAAACATGAAATGGTGCAGTTTTAAATTTTTTTAACAATTCTTTAAAAAAAATAAAGTAAGTTCTAAAGATGTGCCAAAAGGAGCCATAAGCATAATGGGGAAAAACAACAAAGACTAGAAATGCAGAAAAAATGCAGAAAAAGTACAATTCCGAGCATATGAAATAGTTAAATGCAGAATCACTGAATTAAAGAACTGGAAAAGAATAGGAAGGCGGAAGTTCAATCCATATACCTTTAAATTGCCCTTTTTGACCCATCTTTTGCAATTTATAGACATACTTGATAATATTCCTTTGCTCCTCAGCATTGAATACTTGACTATGAAGTTCAAGTCCTTGGAGAACATTTGTGTCCCTCCCACCAATTCTTTCAATGTAAACAAAGTTCTTTTTTCTACCAACCAGTGAAAACCTGATATGCTCCTTTTGTTCCTCAGACAATCCGCATTCAAACAATGAGACTCCACCGATTCCATCACTTAGTAGCAACTCAAAATCAGATGGCACTATAGATTGCCGTTTGCGATTCAAATATTTAGGTGTGGAATCAAAAGCAAGTCTATTATCATGCTTCCTCAACCAGGGAGTTTCATGCCTTTGGATATAGCTTCTTGTACTATCCTCTTCTTCTCTATGATTTCGATGGTGAAACACCAAAGCATCACCATTTCTGGAGTGGAAGTATGCATCTCTAGAATATGCATAGTCATCATTATCAGCATAAGACGTTTCATAGTGCTTCCCTGCATTCAAAAGAAGCACTAAATAAATATATAAACATAGAATAAAAAAAATCATTATTCATTTCAGTAACTGTCAATTTGTTTTTTTGATAAATTTTAAAATCTATTTTTTCAATAAAAATTATAAATGCACAGAGTTGAAGCTAGTTTATCAATAGAAAGATAACAGTAATGCATTACCATTCCTGGACGTGCAGGATGCATCAGTAGAGGAAACGTGATAATCATCTTCATCCTCAGCATAAGGGTTTTCATAAAACTTTCCTGCATTTAAAAGAAAAGCTATATATATATATATATTATATAAACATAGAATGAAAAATACTTCACTATTCATTTCTGTGGAACTGCCAATTTTTTTATCAACTTATTTCTTTATTTTAAACTTAGTACTCCTCCGGTTCTTAATATAATATCTATTTAAATAATTTGATTATATTAAGAAAGTTAGGTAAATTAAGAAATGTGACATGTTTTCCTAAAACATCATAATCATCTTTCTTAATATCTTTCCTCCTTCACTTACTTGATTATGGTTGAAGGAGTATCATAGTGATAATTTAGGAAAAATTAATAAATATGAGAAATAGGTCTTTTATTTAGGACCAAAATTAACTTGACAATTAGATACTATATATTAAGGACCGGAGGAGTATTATTTTTCCTAAAAATTCTAGATCCCAATGCAAATGCACAGGGTTGAAGCTAGTCTATCAGTTGAAAGATATATAACAGCAATGCATTACCATTCCTAGACTTGTAGGATGCACATGTAGAGGAAACATAATAATCATCCTCATCCTCAGCATGAGGGGTTTCATAGTACTTTCCTGCATCCAGAAGAAAAGCTAAATAAATTTAATTTATATAAACATGCAATGAAAAATATTTCCCCATTCACTTCTGTGTAGAGCCGGTAATATGGGCCAACCCACCGATTATGGGTTGGCCAGTGGCGGGCCTGAAGCTTGGCGGGTTGGGCTTTTTAGGACCACTTTTTGGCGGGCTAGAATTTTTTCAACCCAGCCCGCTAGGGTGGGCTGGCGAGTTAGGCCTGCCAACCCGCCAAAATTTGTAATTTTTTTTACTTTTTTTTAATAAAACCTAAATACCTAAAATAAAACATGCAAATAGAAATTATCATAAATTAAACATGAAATCCATCCAAAGTTTCAAGTTTCAAGTTTCAAATATATCAAAATATTAAACATATGATTAAATGAACATGTTATGTCCTTAATAATTTAACAAACATCTTAAATTAAAACATAAATCCAAATTAACACTACCACAAAGTTACAAACACAAGTCACTACACAAATCACTATCAAGTATTAACTATCAAGTGCTCAATCATCACTCGTGAGCTAGGGCAAAGGCGCAAAGCAGAGACAAAAAGTGGAGATCTTGGGGCTTGGGAGTTGGGACTGGTCGAGGGCAACTGGGAGACTGGGAGGAGTGCGACACGCAAGCAAAATGTGAAAATGGGATCGTGTTGGTGTTGTCATGTTGGACATGGACTGCTCACTATTGAACTATGGACTGGGTTGAGAGTGTAGAGACTGAGAGGCAAGGGGAAAAATTTGCAAAAAAAAAAAAAAAATGGTTAAACGGGTTGGCCCGCCAACCCTGCGGGTTGGCCCGCCAACCCTGCGGGTTAGCCCGCCGCGGGTTTGGGCTTGGTGGTTATGGGCTCAAAACTTCCATTTTAAAATGGTCCTAATTTTTATCAACCCAACCCGCCACTTGTTGGCGGGTTGGCGGGTTGAGCCCGCGGGCTCAACTCATATTACCGGTTCTACTTCTGTGTAAACCCCCCACCAAAAAAAAAAAATCAATTGATTTGCTTACTTGAATCTTTGTATTATTTTTCACATGGTTAAAGCTAGTTAATCAATCATCAATCAATAAAAAAGATAACAAATAATGCATGCATTACCATTCCTGAACTCGTAGGATGTATGTCTAGAAGATCCATAGTAGTCATCATCAGCAGCAGCATGTGAGGCTTCATAGTGGTTTCCTGGGGTTCAAGCGAAATACTAAATTTATGAACAACATCAAATATAACAGAGAAGGCTTTTGCCTGAGATTATTTTAAATAAAATTTAGAATCAAGTGCTTTTATAATATCAATGCACAAAATACAGAAGTACCCAACGAGATTGGCAAAAAACAGAAAGCCATAAACTTAACTCCTTGAACCAGAACGGAGGAGTTGAGGAATAACAGAGAGAGTGAAACAATAATAAAGAAAACAAAACTTCATGGGCAGAACACAACGAAACCCATGAGAACCATTCATTTTAAAAGAAATAGAGGAAAAGACAAGTTTGATTACTTTTACAGAGATTTGAAATTTTTTTATATAGGCGAGCTTCAAAATGGTTGCAGAAGGTATCAGAGAGAATCTGCAGGATTTGCTCCTTATTCAGTAACTCCAGGAGCTCCATGCCAAGATAAGTATCTATTTTGAAGGCAAAGCAAGAGAGAAGGAGAGAGTGTGAGAGATCAAAATAGAAATTGCAGGCAGAGAGCAACGCATAGTGAGGAGAGAGAAGGGGGAAGGAACGACTTTGGAGTTGACTGACTATTTCAGTAATGGACATCTTGTAATCCCACTACCTCTGGGGTCAATCTCATGGTGGTTCAACAATGGAGATTCTGAACTGGTCGTAGTGTTTCTGGGAGAAACATCTCAGGCTTTTGTTCCTGGCCAGTTCACATACTTCTTTCCAAGTGGAACTCAAGGAATTATGGGAGGCTTTTCCTCTGAAGTCATAACCAAAGCTTACAATTTGAACAACAAAGAAGCACACAAACTCACCAAGAGCCAGCAAGAAGCTTTGATCCTTAAGTTTAAAAATGGCCAACACAAAATGCCAGAACCCCAGATGGAAAAGACCAAACAGATGGTGTACAACATTGATTCTGCAGAACCAGACCATGGTGGGGTCAAAAATGGAGGGTTGGTCAAAACTTTGACTGACCTAGATTTCCCTTTTGTTGCAGAAGTTGGGATGAGTGTGATGAGAGCGAAGCTTGAACCTAATGCTACGAAGGCACCAGCCTATCTAACCAACCCAGCAATTCAATTGATTTACGTTGTTAGAGGAAGTGGGAAGATTGAGATTGTGGGGTTCAATGGCAAGCTTGTGTTGGATTCTCAAGTTGAAGCTGGCCATTTGCTTCTTGTTCCTAAGTTCTTTGTGGCTGCACAGATTGCTGGTGAAGATGGAATGGAGTTCTACTCTATCCTCACCACAAAAAGGTGAATTTTGAAAGGTAAATAAATCTAATATGTGTGTAACTTTGACACTACATCTTAGCTCAAAACTTTAAAGCATTAAAAAATTTAATTGCAGGCCTGTGTTTAAAGAGCTAGCTGGGAAGTCATCAATATGGGAGGC
Source organism: Neltuma alba (assembly GCF_004799145.2). NCBI lineage: Eukaryota > Viridiplantae > Streptophyta > Magnoliopsida > Fabales > Fabaceae > Neltuma > Neltuma alba. The sequence continues at coordinate 28,570 of NW_021637278.1, forward strand.
CATATCTCCACAAGTGCAACAAGTGGCCTTAACGTGGATCCAAATTTTGAGAAGCTTTTCTTGCTCAACATCAACAACTCCACAAATATCATTCCTCCCACCAACTCAGAATAATTGGCTGGTTCGGTAAGAACACACACACGCAATTTACAATTTTGCTTCTTTGAATAATTACAGGCCACATATAGGGCCCACTTTATTTTGATAATATTGCAGCCAATAATAGAGTAGGACTAAAATGAGTTTGTGGTTTGTACGAGGAGGAACAAAAAGAATCAAGTTTTAATGGATATGGATCCATTAAGGGTGGAGATTGATTTGGGCCTAGGTGAGCAAATTAAAGATGGAGATTTTAGCAGAAAATTATCTTTAATGTTAAAGAATACAACTTTTAAATCGGCTAAATTAATTAAAGCTGGTGAAGTTTAATTCAAAATGAGTCACTTTTTGCGTAAAAAAAAAAAAGTATCATCAATGTTAATATACTTTCTGGGAAAAAAAATTGTTAATATACATCAAAAATGAAAAATTGTGGGGATATTCACAAACCGTAAATAATAATATATGGTATTACTTCATGTCCTACTTATAAGACATCATTTATAGTCTGTAAGAAAGGCCTTATAATTAGAACCGGAGGTGGTAATGATTATATAAAACCGACGACCTGGCTAACAAAGATAACGATCATCTCATAGAAGTTTACAAAACTTCACTTCAACAAGAATTGTGACATTTGTGGCCAACAAGGATACATGTGCCGCGCATACGCAGATGCTCCCCTTATCTTGACATTTGTGGCCAAGAATTGCATATAATGCAGACAAACGAAATAATAACGATTGATATTTTAACAGAAAACTATCATGAAAAAATAACCAAAAAAACCCTAAATTTTAAATGACAAATAAGTAATTTTGATATATTTTGACATATAAAAGCCATTATAAAAGTGGCCAATGCGACCTTTGTCTTTTTGAAATTTAACAAGTTTTTTTATTATCATTTTTCCAAATATGATTGGGTATATTTGAAAATAAAACCATATATTTCTTAATATTTGTTGTCTTTAATCAATTTTATCCAAAAAATTTTCATCTATGTAATTTTTTCACTTTATGTATGTGTATATATTATATATTTATATATCCTTCCATATAGAATATATATCATTGCAATAATTATCATCCTTTTTTTCTGTTCATTCTCTCTCTTACTTACTCCCTCTTTCTATAAGAGTATTTTTAAAAAGTAAAATATATATTTACAAGTTATTGTGTTTAACTAATTTTTTTAATTTATATAATTCTTTCTTGTAGAAAGATCACAAGTGAGGATTATGATGAAGCCAATTCAAAGTAGGGCCGAATGGGCCATTTCTCAGACAAGGTAGTTTGTCTAACGCAGATAGTGGGCCTAATGAACTCTGCTGGCTTGTCATGCACACTTTAGGTGAGCTGGATTGGGAGACTCACTATGACCAAAACATATCTTGAGACTTAGAAAAAACACGTAAATAGTTAAGCAAAGGGAATGAGAGCCACCAAAAAGGGTTGGTCCAAGTGGTAAGCAGTTTGACACCGTTTAAGCGAGGTCTCGAGTTCGAGCCTCAGCGTATGCAGAAATCCCTGTTGGGAAACTCACCCACCACAGCCAGGTGTATGACGTGGGTCGGATCCAGATGTAGTTGGAGTAAAGCTCTAGTGAACTGAGTGGGCAACTAAAAAAAAATGGAATGAGAGCCTGGCACAAGCTTCAAACATAGTAACACACCTTCAAGTCCGAAATCCCACAAGCTGTGTACATTTGAGCCTTTGTGTCAGGCCTACAATCCGACCATCATCAAAACATGTGATTCATGAGTTATAAATACGATCATGTTTGATGTCGATGATATTGAAGTTTATTGATGTGCATATGTGAGGCTGAAAAAGATGATATGTGTGTGTGTTGGGAAATCACTATCAGCTTCCAAATAAAAAAATATAACGACTAAAAACTCCCAATAATAAGTGAGCAATTTGAAATTTGTTGTTATTTTCTCTATACTAGAACTTCTCATTGACTAGTTATGAGACTTTACAATAATTATGTTCCTTTCTTGAGATTACAATATAATTTAATTTTCCCTATGTACACTATAGAAAAAAAAAAAAGACTTCTAGCAACAACTTTGGGTAGCGATACAAAAAGTTGCCACTGAATGCCTTTAAAGGGCATACATTCAGTGGCGACATCCTAGATTTGCTGTTGAAAGACTTACTTTTAGTAGTGACTATTAGTATTGTCATTAAAAGTCTTTAAGGCATTCATTTAGCTTTAGACTTTTAGCGGCGACTTTAGAAAGTCGCTACTGAAGATCAAACTTTCTCTAAAGTTGCCACTGAAAGTATAATATGATAATATATATTTTTTATTTTACAATAATAATCAACAAATTCAGTCCAACTCAATGACAAGAAGATTGGACATCGAAGGAGGTGGTCACGAGTTCGAATATTGAAGAGGACATATTTAAGTTGAAAATATTTGGATCATGATGTGGTGGTGAGGTGGTGACGTGACATTGACATGCGGCTGCCTGGTGATGACGTGGCGCTGGCGAAGCCATTTTTCTACTGTATCTCTTTTAGCGGCAACAAAAAATGTCACCGCTGAAAGTCTACAAAAGTCATCATTAAATGCCGAGACTTTTTAGTCACGGTCGCTATAGCATTTTCAGCAACAACTTTTATTTTTAGCAATGACTTTTTGTTGTTGAAAGTCAATTTTTGTAGTGATATATATAGTATTCCTGCAATCCTTAATATAGGATCTAATTGGAGTGTTAATGCTGGTTTTATACATAAGACTTATTTCACATGTTTATCAATTTTTTCTCAAATTAATCCTATTGATATTTTTTCAATAATAATCAAGTAGGAGAGGGGGGAGGAAATTAAGGGAGATGTTTAGGGTGTTTTGAAAAGAACATATCATATTAACTAATTTAATTAACATCTTTAATTTATTCAAATTAGTTAATTAGATAATACATTAAGGAGCGGGGGAGTACAATATAATTTTGTTTGCTTGAATAATAATCGGTTGTATAGTAGGTTCCGAAGAAAATATCCCAATCAACCATTATCTATGGTGCTCTATGCTGTCTTCTCCACCGGGTGGTGTTATAAATATAACATGCTGTCAAATTTTATTAATGGAGAGAGAGAGGTGGAACTTCTGCGGATTCCCAGCCAAATTTATTCTCTCTCCCCGAGCTTGTAATGGTATATTATCAAATTCCCTTTTTTTTTGTCTTGATAAGTAGGATCATCAGTTGATTGTGGGAATGTTTTTCGGCGAAGAAGACATATAATTAAGTTAGCAGCTCAATGAGGAAATTGTCAACTCATAGGATCATTTTGCGTACTTGTAAAATAATTCTCAACTCTGCAATTCCAGTGGGTAAGAAAAATCGATCAATACATCTTTTTTTTTTTTTTTGGCTTGCAATATCAGTGACTAAGAAGTTTTCGGTTTGCATCTCCAATGGCCATTAATTAAGTCTGAGTCGCCGAGTAAGAGGATTTAATTCCTTGACTTCAAAAATGGTTAGTTCAGCGGTTGATGTCAGAAATAGCATGTGGATGGATTTCACTAAGAGCATCATCGTGACTTTAATTGGCATATTATTATTTCCAGTCCATAATATAAGAACTAGATAATTAATTTAAAAATATTAAAAAAATTAGTTAAGTTAGTTATTTGTGATAAATATGTGTTGACTTGTTTAAATTAGTGTATTGAAACTATTCTTTGGTAAAGATCCCTTATAATCACTAGGGATATTTTGAAGAAAAAAATTATAAATCTGGTAAATAAGAGTGGACCACACATTAGTCAATTAGGTTTTATATTTAGAACTGAATGTGGTGTTTAGAACTAAGTTTAACTTTCAACTAGCTCTTATATTAAAGATTAGGGGCAGTATTTGGGAATATTGAAAAGTAATGGGGCTGGGGAAGGAGAAATAGGCTTAATTAAAATGCCTTAGCCTTGTTTAACAGACAGTTTTTCAAGAAAATTTTTGTTAATGCGAGAATTGGGTTTCACCAGAATAAGATGTAACTCGATCGGCCAAGAATTAAAAGCAAACAAGACCCGTAATTTCTTGATTCATTACATAACAAAACCGAAAACTACTGGTGGGCATGGACAAAAATATGGCAAGTTTCGGGAGAAAGAAAGATTTATATATATATATATATATATATATATAAAAGAGAATTAAATAATACTTTTGGTCCTTAATATAAAAACTTGTTTGACTTTTAATTTGATCCTAAATATAAAATCCAAATCTATTTTACTTCTCATATTTATCAATTTTTTCTAAGATAATCCTTGTATTAATTATACATATTAAATATTTTATCAAATTACACTTGATTAGTAAAAGTATTTTAGGAAAAACAACATCTATTTATTACAAAAACTAAATTAATTAATTTTTTTTAATCTACTCAAATTAGTAAATTGACTCTTATATTAAGGAGCGGAGATAGTATTAAACATTTAAGATGCTCTTAGATGTTGCAAGCCATATGCACACAACATTGATATTATAGGGGTGCGCATGGGGCAGGACATGACCCTTGTCTGATACCCAGGCTGAAGGATGAAAAGGTTGCAAAATGCAACTCGTTCCCTGACCCTACTCGGTAGAAGCCCTACCTATTTTGAGCTAGACTAATGCCGGTTGGGTAGGGTGGGCTTTTCTTGTCTAAATTTACAACTTATGAAATTTAAGATACTACCATATATTTTAACAAATATCTATGCTTCAAGAATTAAACAACATCCACAATTATTAAAAACAAGACAATAAAAAATTATAATTAAAACCTTAAAGATCAAATGATTTGAATCAATCTCCACAAAATTGAGAAAATGACGAAGCATATAAAAAGAATTCAAACTATATTAACATATTCAATTATGTTATTAACTTATGGTTTAATATAATTTATAGAGATCTATATATTACATTTAAATTAGTATAGTTAGTATCACTTCATGACATATGAAGTAATATTAACTTGAAAAAGTCAAAAGACAATTATACACAGTAAGGTAATTCAGAAAAATTAAAATATGTGGTATATTTTAAAAAAATTAGAACTTTAAAAATGTAAAGTCTAATAATATAAGGGAGTAATATTTATTTTGGGTATTGGAATAGAATAAAATAAAATATACTAATATTACACTATATATCTTATGATTCTGAAAAAATATATATTATCATATAAATAATTATATATATATATTTCGGGTAGGGGCAAATGAGAAAGGCTGCATGCCTTGCCTGCGGCCCAGCCTTGCCTGTGATTAGCCCTACCCAAAAATGCTTATTTTTTCTTTGGGTTAGTTTTTTTTGGACTGGGCTGGGCAGGGCATTTTTTAGACAGGCTCGGGCAGGCACACCGGGCTATTAAGCCTCATGAACACCCCTAATATTTGATAATACTGGCAAAGACTCTCTCCACTTCTCTTCCTCTCCATTTCCATCCACTTCCCATCTCAACTATTAAGATTAAAAGTTTAATGGTCTAGATGCCATTCTTGTGAAAATAATTTTATAAAGTATTTTTTATTATTGTTTTGAATTACATACTGACTAAAATTTAGTAGTTTTATTTAACTTTATTTATTTATTTTTGAAAATTTAATATTTTATTTATAATTTTATAAATATAAAATCTGAACTGTTAAAATCTCCATCTTATGACTGAGATAAGAAGTGGATGAAAATGGAAGGAAAAGAAAGTGGAGACACCCTTTTTCCCTGATAATATGCTTACTTCCCCCTCCACCGCACAATTTTTCAGGTGTTAATTAATGCTACGTGCATGTAAATAAATGGAAGATAAAATGGGAAATGACTATATATCAACTTTAATCACTGAAGGGTGGCGATCGGTGATTGCATGGATCTTACCTATTAGGTGTCATGGATTTATCAAATCATTTCAAATGGTCTACTCAAACCCCAAAAATCAGATTGTCCTTATTGTCTTGTGCTTTTTCTGGTGCTTTGCATCATACCAATTTTTCAGACCAGGAAAGGAAGGAGTATTAATAACTTCAAATTAAAAACAAAACATCATAATTAAAGCAAGGCGAAGAAGAAAACAAAGGCTAATCCTTTCGATCGGACCACTGTGTGTGTCTGAGATTGAGTCTATATAAACGCATGGCTCTATAAAACACTTACCTTTGGCTCTGTAATAAAAACTCATCACTTGTCTCTCTCATTGCCATTTTCCTCCAAAACAACAGGTGCCTCTCTCTTCCTCTCTGTGACACTATCTTCCTGATGAATATGATCTGCTAAGAGTTATTAAGAGTTTGAAAGAATATTCACTGTCTCTATAGATTTTCATTGACATGTGCGATTTTTCCCTGCTGTACTTGAAGGAAACAAAAGAAAGCAAATGGAGATGGACTTGACACCCAAGAAGGCCGAAGCCATGTTTGAAGGGGATGGTGGATCTTACTACTTATGGTCAACTTCTCAAGTTCCTGCACTGGCCAGCAACAACGTTGGCGCTGGTCTCCTTGTTCTTCAACCTCAAGGCTTTGCTCTTCCTCACTATGCAGATTCTTCTAAAATTGGCTGTATTCTTCAAGGTAGCTTACAATCTTTTCAAGCCATACAGTACTGTTTTTCATAAGTGCTATTCCCGGTCTTCAATATAAAAGGTAATTTGACGATTAATTTGGTCCTAAATATAAGAATCCAATTCATTTTGTCTCTTATATTTATCAATTTTTTTCAAAGTAATCCCTGTGATAAATGTATATGCTAAAAGTTCCATCAAATAGTAGTTTTAGCTAATGCATATGATTGTTAAGGATATCTTAAGAAAGATAAGACATTTATTATAAATAACTAATTTAATAAATTTTCTTAATTTACTCAAATAAGTCAACTAACTCTTATATTAAGTACCGAATGCAGTAATTTTTTTTTTGGTAATATACATGGCTATTTCCTAACTGTGCAGTCTCTGCATCATAGTCTTGAGTCTTAATGTGAACGGCTTGGCCAATGCAGGGACAGATGGCATAGTTGGGATGGTGCTCCCAAACGCAGGAAAAGAGGTGGTTTTGAAGCTGAAGAAAGGAGATGTAATCCCAATACCTATAGGAGCACTCTCATGGTGCTTTAACAATGGAGATTCTGAGCTGATCATGGTATTTCTGGGTGAAACATCTCAGGCTTATGTTCCTGGCCAGTTCACCTACTTCATTCTAAGTGGAACTCTAGGAATTATGGGAGGCTTTTCCACTGAGGTCATAACCAAAGCCTACAATTTGACCAACGAAGGAGCAAACAAACTCACAAAGAGCCAACAAGGATCTATGATCCTTAAGCTTCAGAAAGACCAACACAAAATTCCAGAACCCCAGATGGACAAGACCAAACAGATGGTGTACAACATTGATTCTGCAAAACCAGACCATGGGATCAAAAATAATGGAGGATTAGTCACAACTGTGACTGACTTAGATTTCCCTTTTGTTGCAGAAGCTGGGCTGAGTGTGATCAGAGTGAAGCTTGAACCGAATGCCACTAAGGCACCGCTCTATCTAACCATCCCTTCAACTCAATTGATTTATGTTGCTAGAGGAAGTGGGAAGATTGAGATTGTGGGGTTCAACGGGAAGCTTGTGTTGGATTCTAAGGTTGAAGCTGGTCAACTGATAGTTGTGCCAAAGTTCTTTGTCTCTGCACAGATTGCTAGTGAAGTTGGAATGGAGTTCTACTCCATCGTCACGGCAAAGAGGCACGTAACTTGTCTAGCTTCTCGTCTGAATTCTTAATCAAATCATTAATTATTATTACTTTTGATCTTTAATATAAGACCCAATTAACTAATTTGAGTAAATTAAGAAAGTTTGTTAAGTTAATTGTTTGTAATAAGTAAATGTTATCTTCCTTAGAATATCTTTTCTAATTATGTATATTAACTAGAACTACCATTCGATGGAATTTTTAACTTGTACAACTACTACAATAATTACTTTAGAAAAAATAGACAAATATGAGAGACAAAGTAGATAGGGGTCTTATATTTATGACCAAATTAAACGTTAAACTAGTTCTTATATTAAGGAGTAGAGGTAGTATTATTCATGTTTATACATACACGGATCACTTGCAGGCCTATGTTTGAAGAGTTAGCTGGGAAGTCATCAATATGGGAGGCTATGTCTCCTCAAGTGCAACAAGTGGTTCTTAATGTGGATCCTGCAGATTTAGAGAAGCTTTGATCTCGCCCAACCTCAAATCTCCTTCCTCCAACTAATTAATAGTCTCTTGTGCTTCACATGTTGCATCCTACGCACGAACATGAATATATGTATGTATGCATGCATGTATGTAATGTTATTTCTACAATAAGTCTGTATTGTGCTTTGACTTTCTTGCATATATGGAGAGAGAGCATGCACGCACAGACACACGTGTGATGAGTGTAATAGTGTTAAGATTGAGTTAAAAGAAAATGGATGTGTAGAACATTGATGCAGTAAGTGAGGGAGGAGAAGAAATCTTTAGCAAGTTATTTTATGGGAGACTGTACTGTTGATCACAGATGATTTGTGAGAAGCATATCCTTAATTAAGGACTCAAATTGGCTTTTAATTATTTAAAAAAAGAATTAAAAGTTATAAACTATTATTAGATTTTTTTTATATTAGTGAAATAAAAAAAATTATATGCCCACATGTGTTAATTATTTTCTTCAAAAAAATATGGTCCCCATCCACCATTATTGTCCCCTTATATATAGCTTCATATGTCTTTGCTAAAAAAGTTGACAACTTCTGTTGAGTCTTTTTCATGGGGGGAATCAGTGGTCACATGCAGATATGCTGCTGTTTAAAACATACCGACATTCATGACGGCATTTCTTACTATTTAAAGTCGTTTTTAACTAATTCAAATGGATTTCAAAGATAACTTAAAATTAATTGATTTTGTTAAAATTATTCAATCCTTTCAAAAATACCCTTAATTAAATATAAAGAATTCTAATCCAATCTTACTAATTTTCTAGATCCCTCTTTCAACCATATAAATTACTGATGCATATATATGAAGGATAGTATTGAAAGCACATGAAAGATATGCCCCTATAGCTAATACCTATTGCGGGCAAGGAAGGAAACATTTTACAATTTTTTTTGAGCCAATACACAAGTTGGTTCTTTTTGGTTCTGTAAAAGTTTAGATGAGTTAGATTTTAAGAGTTCGTTAGGGTTTAGATATGTCTATAGGTTTAAAGAGCTCTTACAAAGATATTTACATACAGATCACCCACTAATAAAGTCTTCCAATTGATAGTGAGATTTGAACTTACAATCTTATAAATTATAAACTGACTGTTTATTTATTGGACTAACTCTTATTCGTAACATAACATGTTGAGTTGGATAATCGGTTGGAGAAATATCTGGGGCCCCCCAGTAGCCACATTGAAGATCGAGCTAGAAGGAAGTTGAGTTATATGGATGGAATGGAAGGTTGTCTTTTTCACTTGCATATGGGCCCTTTGAAAATCTCTCCTTGGCCCAAAAAAAAATCATGTTCTATGCTTTCTAAACCTCTTGTTGCTTTTGTAACAAATGATCACAAACGGGATTGGCCCCTATTGGATCATATCACGTGTCTTTTAGTTTTATTAGTCATTAAATTCTGAGTGATATTTTGATGTGTTACAAACATAAAAATTTTTTTAACAATTCTTCAAAAAAAAACCCCACAATTTTAGATTTTTTTTTTTTAAAAAATCAGAAGACCGCACCATTATTTCATAAAAATAAAAACATTTAAAAATTTAGTACGTTACAAAGAGCATTAGAGAACAAATGAATAAAACTTCTGAAATCAAACTCTGTTGTAAATAGTATACTACTGATGTACATTTTTTGTGATAACATTCTTTCTTGTTTCATCCATACAATACTACGACTATTTTGGCAAATTCTATATTATTTAAATCGCCCAAAACAAATTGTAATTAGCAGTACAAATTTAACCAAAACAAGTTTGGTACACATATTTCAAGAAAAAAAAGTCTATATATATATATGTGCATGTCCTCTATATATAAAACACTCACCTTTGGCTCTGTAACAAAAACCCATTGCTTGTCTCTCTCCTTCTCATATGCATAGCCCTTTCTGGTTTAATTTGCATCTCTAATGACCACTATCAAAAATCACTTTTGTATCATATGAAATAAAACTCTTCTCAGGTACATCACAAAATCACTTAAAATGAGCTGAACCCAACACCGATGTCGTTTAGCAAGAGGATATAATCACTTGGCTTAAAAAATGATTAGCTCAGGTTGATGTCAGAAATGACATGTACGCAGATGATTCACTAAAGGGATCATCTTGATTTTGTATACAATTTGAGAACAGAGAAAAGCAGTGGGTGCATATGGGAAGTAGAAATTGGATCTTTGTTTAACAGACAGTTTTTCGAAAACACGTTTGTTAATTAGTTTTGACAGGTATATTAGTGATGAAAGGCAAGAATATTGTTTCACCAGAATAACCAGGGGCCACGTGTGTGTGTGTGTACTGTGGTCCTTATTCCTATATCTTGAAAATGTGTACAACTCGACCCATAATTTATTGGTTCATTAATTACAGATAAAAAAGTTGGAAACTACTAGTGGGCATGGACAAAAATATGGAAAGTTTCATCAGAAAGATATATATATATATATATATTAAAGATGATTAAATATGAAATATTAAAATTATTTACAGCTACGTGTATGGATGACGGTACAAATAATTGTCGATGGGTGGTGAAGAACGACAAAGTCAATATATAGCCCCTTCCGTTATGATGGAGATGGACACAGCGTTTATCTAGTTTTGTGTTGTGGTGAAATGAGAGTGGACCAAACAAGTCTTAAATTTTTCAGATAAAGAAAAAGTCTTAAATTTTATATGCGTATTCTATACAAATACGTTTACTACCCCTCCATCCCCTGATTGTTCAAGTGTTAATTAATGCTACATGTATATAACTGGAAGATAAAATTGGAAATGACTATATATCAACCTTGACCACAAAAGGCTGGACGATCGGTGATTCCATTACCCTACGCATTAGGTAAAAGGATTATTTATCAAATCATTTTCAAGCTGTGTTCACTTTAATTAGGCATATTAAGGTGTAATATGCTACTAATGAGTTGCACAAAGGAATTAGTGCTTCACAACATAACAAACCAAGATTTGAATCCCTGCCAACGAGAAATACTCAAATTTAGTGTCTCACATTATGTTACTTCTAATGATTTGTAAAGAGTTATTAAGAGAAACTGTTTGAAGAATGTAATATTCACTGTCTCTCTGCATATTTTCATTGAAAGTGTTGAATTTTTTTTTTTCTTGTTTGAAGGAAATCAATTAAAGAAGGCAAATGGAGATGGACTTGACACCCAAGAAAGCAGAAGCCATGTTTGAAGGAGATGGTGGATCTTACTTCGCACTTATGGTCAATTTCTCAGGTTCCTGCTCTGGCTAACAACAACATTGGTGCTGGTCGGCTTGTTCTTCAGCCTCAAGGCTTTGCTCTCTCTCACTGTGCGGATTCTTCTAACCTTACAGTTTTGATCTTCAACGAAGGAACTAATGGCGTAGTTGGGATGGTACTCCCAAACGCACATAAAGAGGTCGTTTTGGGGCTGAAGAAAGGAGATGTAATCCCAGTGCCTATGGAAGCAGTCTCATGGTGGTGGTCCAACTATAGAGATTCTGAACTGAGCATAGTGTTTTTTTGCGTGAAACATCTCATGCTCATGTTCCTGGCCAGTTCACTTAGTTCCTTCTTAGTGGAACTCAAGGAATTATGGGAGGCTTTTCCACTGAGGTCATAACCAAAGCTTACAACTTGACCAACAAAGAAGCTGACAAACTCACAAAGAGCCAACAAGGAGCCCTGATCCTTAAGCTTCAAGGAATTACTATTTAAAGTCGTTCTTAGCTAATTCAAATAAAATTTAAATATAAATTAAAATTAGTTGATTTTTTTTATAAAAAAAATTATTCAATCTTTTCAAAAATATCCTTAATTAAATATAAAGAATTCTAATCCAATCTTACTAACTTTTCTCGATCCCTCTTTCAACCATATAAATTACTAATATAAATATGTGTGTGTGTGAAGGATATTATTGAAAAGCACATGAAAAATACGCCACTATATCTAATACTCCTCCGGTCCTTAATATATGACCCAATTATTGAGTTGGTTTTGGCCTTAAATATAAGACCTATTTCTCATATTTATCAATTTTCTCTAAATTAGCCCTATAAATACTCCATCAACTAATTGTGTTGGCTAATCAATAGGGGAATATTTGGAGGGTCCCCCTATAGCCACATTGAAGATAGAGTTAGAAGGAAGCTAAGTTAAATGGATGGAAGGTTATATCTTTTTCATTAGCATATGGGTCCTTTGAAAAATCTCTCCTTTTTGCTAAAAAAAATATCGTGTTCTAAGCTTTATAAACCTCTTGCTGCTTTTGTAATAGATGATCACAAATTAAATGGGATTAGTCCCTATTGGAGCTTATGGTGTTCATGCATAAAATGAGCGATATTTTTAATATCTTACAGACATAAATTGGTATAGTTTTAAATTTTTTTCACAATTCTTAAAAAAATAAAAGAGAATTATAATCAAGTCCTACAGAAAAGAAATAATTATCAAAAAATCCCAATAACAACTTCGACAGCCTATAATGACAAGTCCTATAGTGATAATAACAACATCTGGGACTTGTTTTTTAATTGTTTTCCTTGCTTGGGATCTCATTGTAATTCTTCCAAAAATAAAACCACACAATTTTAGTATTTTTTAAAAAAAATTCAAGACTGCGTTATTATTTCATAAAAATAAAAACATTTAAAAGGTTAAGACATTGCAAAGAGAATTAGAAAACAAATGAATAAAAACTTCTAACTCGATCCGCGGCCTTGTTGTAAATAGTACACTACAGGTGTACATTTTTTGTGATAAGATCCTTTCTTGTTTCAGCCACACAATGCTACGATTATTTCAGCAAGTTCAATATTATTTAAATCGTCCAAAACAAATTCTAAACAGTACAGGTTTAAAAAAGAATATTAAATTTCTTATGAGGCATTTTTTTGGGAAAAAATATATCATGTTTATTATAAGTTGCTAAATGGGATATTAATTATATCTTTTTAAGTTTCCCTATTTAAAATATCATTAATTGCAACTTCTATGACTTCTCTCATGTAATTTTGTGGTATTAAATATGGGCAAATTTAAGGCCAAAATGTCATTAAATTAATTTTTTTAAGATTTAAATATCATTCTTGCATATAATTATGACGAGTTAAAAGGATTTGATACTTCATAGTATTTTCGCTTGGAGAAATTCATTGCATGAAGCTTGAAAGATGAGGAAGCATAGATAGTACGATTTGTTATACAATTTACATTTCATTTAGTCTATGTTGAAGATATTGATGTTAATTAATTGTGCACATGTGAGAGATATAATTTCGTACAATTTTAACTTGGGGAAATCACAAATAAAGACCCTCGAATTAGCAAAATCACTCTATGGTCACCTGAATATGCTAAATTACTATGAGGGACCCGGTCTCAAATTGTAATTATAAATCATAGCTAAATTACCAAAATACCCCTCTTTAATTTTTTTTTTTAAAAAAGAAAGCCACTGCCTCACCGGAATCCGGCCACCGGCGCCGGAGCTCCGGCGGCCGCTTCCGGCCACTGTCAGCGGCCGGACGCCGGGGTCCGGCCGCCGGAGCTCCGGCGCCGGCGGCCGCTTCCGGCGGTCTTCCTTTGTTTTTTTTTTTGAAACTGTTTTGTTTTTTAAATTGAGGGGAAGTGAGGTTGGGGGGATTTGATCCCCCAACCTAATGCTTCCCAAAATAAGGAATGACCATTGAGCCAACAAATTTTTGTTAACATTATGATGCAAAAAAAAAAATAAGTTAACTCATTTACTCTTGTTCCAGGTGATAACAACAATACATTTGGAAATAACAAGTTCTGATTGTAAAATAACACGTCTAGAATAAAAATTTAACAATATGTTTTTTTTATAACAATAAATTTTATTGTAGGTAATAACAACAATACATTTAAAAATAACAAGTTCTGATTATAAAATAACAAGTTTGGGATTAAAATTTAATAACACGTTTTTTTTATAACAATACACTTTGTTTCAAGTGATAACAACAATACATTTAAAAATAACAAATTCTGATTATAAGATAATAAGTCTAGGATTAAAATTTAACAACACGTTTTTTTATAACAATTAATTATTTTATACTTTTAAAAAATAAATTATTTATAACTTATAAAAAATATTTTTAATATATTTATTTCTCTAAAAAAATACTTTTTAATCTGTATATCTATACAACTCATTATAAATCAAACTACTTCTTATAAATTATAAAGTATTTATAATAAGGCATTTTTGATTTATTAATCATAGTATAAATTTTATATTATTTCATTCTTTAAATATTAAAAATAGTTTTTATATTTAAAGAATAAAATAGTATTTTTAATTATAAATTAGAGATAAATTTCATTTATAAATTTAAGCAGTCAAAAAGTATTTTTAATCCATAATAAATTGTACTATTTATAATTTATAAGAAGTAGTTTGATTTATAATAAGTTGTATAGATATATAGATTAAAAATTTAAAAAAAAAATTAAAAAAGTGTGTTGCCATTTTCCCTAAATTTTATTTATAAATTTGAACAATAAAAAAGTATTTTTAATCTATAAAAAATTATACTTCAAGTTCTGATTATAAATTGGAGATAAAAATTATTTTTTTAGCAAATTAAATAGATTACAAGTACTTTTTATAAGTTATAAATAATTTATTTTCCAAAAGTATAAAATAATTAATTGTTATAAAAAAAAGGTGCTGTTGAATTTTAATTCCAGACTTGTTATTTTATAATCAGAACTTGTTATTTCCAAATGTATTGTTGTTATCACTTAAAACAAAGTGTGTTGTTATAAAAAAACATGTTAAATTTTAATCCCAGACTTATTATCTTATAATCAGAACTTGTTATTTTTAAATGTATTGTTGTTATCACTTGAAATAAAGTGTGTTGTTATAAAAAAAACGTGTTGTTAAATTTTAATCCCAAACTTGTTATTTTATAATCAGAACTTGTTATTTTTAAATGTATTGTTGTTATTGCCTGCAACAAAATTTATTGTTATAAAAAAAACATATTGTTAAATTTTTATTCCAGACGTGTTATTTTACAATCAGAACTTGTTATTTCCAAATGTATTGTTGTTATCACCTGGAACAAGAGTAAATGAGTTAACTTTTTTTTTTTTTTGCATCATAATGTTAACAAAAATTTGTTGGCTCAATGGTCATTCCTTATTTTGGGAAGCATTAGGTTGGGGGATCAAATCCCCCCAACCTCACTTCCCCCCAATTTAAAAAAAAAAACAGTTTCAAAAAAAAAAACAAAGGAAGACCGCCGGAAGCGGCCGCCGGCACCGGAGCTCCGGCGGCCGGACTCCGGCGTCCTGCCGCCGACAATGGCCGGAAGCGGCCGCCGGAGCTCCGGCGCCGGTGGCCGGATTCCGGTGAGGCAGTGGCTTTCTTTAAAAAAAAAAAATTAAAGAGGGGTATTTTGGTAATTTGGCCATGATTTCATAATTACAATTTGAGACCGGGTCCCTCATAGTAATTTAGCATATTCAGGTGACCATAGAGTAATTTTGCTAATTCAAGGGTCTTTATTTGTGATTTCCCCTTTTAACTTGCTTCTTCGATTATAACTAGGGTCTATGGGTCCCATGTACGTGGGGTCCTTTTCATTTATGCTGAGAATATATTCCCATACATCCTAGTACACAATTTGACAAAGAAATAAAGAAACAAACAAGATCCATAATTTATTGATTCATTAAATAGCAAAACTGATGAAAGTTACAATTTTTTGAATACGTCTGATCCTTCTAATGGAGATAGAGAGAGAAAGGGATGGATGATGATACCAATAGTAGGCTGTGCCCTTGCGGTAAAGGAGGACAAAAACTTGAATAACTCTTTCAGCAACCCGAGCCACTTTTATATGATGGAGATAGAGGGAAAGATAGAGGCAGTTTTGTGTTTTGTTCGACAACTTCTATTTGAGTCTTTTTCATGGTGGGGATCAGTGATCAGATGGTGAAATTAAAACTTTCAGCAGAAACATTTGTTTAAAACAAAAGTAATACTATCTCTGGTCCTTAATATAAGATCTCTGGTCATTAATATAAGATCTTATTTGAATAATTTGGAGAGATTAAAAAAGTTATTAAATTACTTAATTACAACATACGTTATATGATATTTTTGAAATACTTCCGTGATTAGTTTAAAAAACAATAAATATGAATATACTATAATATGAGTTATTAACTTCATTAGTCTTCCCAACTAAATTAACTGGATCTTATAAGTCATGCGGTTTGGCGTAAATTATATTAAGTATCTCTTTAAATCTTAGTTAAGCATGATGTTGTATGTTGAACTTTTCATGACCATAATGAATACGTCGATACGTGAGTTCTATTTGAGAGGTGAAGAATGATTAAAAAAAACAAATAAATATTCATGACACCTTTTTTTTTAAAATCTTATGGTATTACTTCATTAGTCCTTTAACATAAGTCCCAATTTTTATATTTCTACATACAAATTTTTAGTTGTAATCAATGCATGTTTCCAAAAACACCCCTTATATGGAAATCTAAATTAAAAAGGTGCAGAAAGAAAATGAATAGCGTGAATATCTGTTACTCCTCCGGTCCTTATTATAAGACCCAATTTGACTTTTTATTTGGTCCTAATTATAAGATCCAATCCATTTTGTCTCTTATATTTATGCATTTTTTTCCAAGATAATCCTTCTAATAATGATAGTTTTAGCCAATATACTTAATTAGCAAAGATATTTTAGGAATGACAACACTTATTTATTATAAATAACCAACTTAACTTACTTCCTTAATTTCCTCAAATAAGTCAATTGGGTCTTATAATTAGGACCGGAGGAGTATTATTTCTTACACTGAAAAAATTTGTCATTATATACTGATCAGTTATTACAAAAAAATTTAGTAATTATATTCTTTTTTTAAGTTTTATAGTAATTCTCTCATTGATAAATTCTCGTCAATATATGGACCGACCCTATTTGATTTTGACTATTGAACTAGCTACTTAAATGGCGAAGATCATATGTCATGTTTTGTGAGATTTTTTTTTTTTAGTCAAAACAAAATGCAAATTATAAAATCACCAAAAAGATAGAAATATCATAGAGCAGCTTTACAAAATAAAAGCAAAATAAACAATAAAAAAGAAAAGCCACATAATATGATGGCTTATTTAACTGGCTAAGCCGTCCAAGACAAATTTTTAAACATGAGAAATGTTAAGGGGGAAAAGGAAATAAAACCTGAGCCCAAAAAGATCAATTTAAAGATGATCAAGTTACAAATTAAAGATTTACTTGAAAAATTAGTTATAAATATATACTCTGAAAATTAATTAATATAAAGAATGGCGATCGCAAATCATTATTAGAAACAGAGCAATTCTGGTAAAACAAAAATTTTACTGAATTCAATTAATTTTTTGAGATCTGGATATCATGCACGCATATTATAATTTTACTGAGATAAAAGGATTTGATAATATTTTAACTTGAAAAGATTCATTTCATAAAGCACATGATTCATGAATTATAAATAATATAACTTGTTGTCCAATTTGCATTTTCTTTAACGATGATGAGTTACAAAAATAATTTGTGGCCCTTATTCCTTTATGTTGATAATGCATATATACATCCAATTACAGAACTCGATCACATGACAAAATGGAAAATGTCAGGAGAAAGATATAGGAAGAAAAATCAGCCAAAACATCTTATTTGGAAATTTTATTGATTAAAAAGATCTGATATATTTTTTTATACAAAATTTTCTAAATAAGAACTTTGTAGTGGTTTTCTCAAAGAGTATATCATTAAAAAAAAGTCAAATAATCAAATATTTGACAGTACCACGTCTGGTTTTTAATATAAGAGCTAGTTTGACTTTCAATTAGATCCTAAATATAAGACCTCAATTCACTTTGTCTTTTATATTTTTTTTTTCAAAGTAGTCCTTGTAGTAGTTACACATATTAAATGTTTCATCAAATGATAGTTCAAGGTAATACATATGATTAGTAAAGGTATTTTAGAAAAGAGAACACATATTTATTACAAGTAACTACCTCAACAAACTTTTTTAATTTACTCAAATTAGTCAATTAGTTTTTATATTTAAAACAGGAGGTAGTAACTTTCTACTCCCATTGTTCATCCAACTAGTGTAGAAAGTGTTTTCAACGCCAGATTTAAAAACAAGGGATGCAGAAAATAATTGAAGTAATTGTAAAATGGGGCAAGCAATTTGGATATGTCTGGTTATGATCATTTGGACTAGGCACGTCTTATTTGAATCATAAATAAGATAACCATTGCTTGGATCTTTAAATACATTATTCATTGAAAGATAGGAGAGTATATACATTTGGATGTTCTTGTTTGTGAGAAGTTCCAAGTTATGTTGAACTATCTTTCCTGCGTACGTACAACTCTCAAATCAGTTGTCTTTTTATTGTATTCAAGAAGAAAATGCAATTGAAAGAATTTTGATTTGAATATTATTGTTTATGATCATGGAAGGCCTCATCGAGACTAGCTTGTTTTTGAAACAAGCTTTGTGACAATTAATAGGTACATTAATAAGAGGTAAAAATAGAAAATAAATCTTTGGCCAAAAAAAAGAAAGAAAGAAAGAAAATAAAGCATTTGATAGTTTTTTAAAGCCTAAATTGACAGGACAAGTAGAAAAGAGATTTTTTTTTTATGATCAATTATTTTGCCAAGGCTCGCCGTAATTTCATTTATTAGAAATATATTTTATTAGTTTTATCTATATTAATCTATATACTCCTCCGGTCCTTATTATAAGACCCAATTTGACTTTTTATTTGGTCCTAATTATAAGACCCAATCCATTTTGTCTCTTATATTTATGCATTTTTTCCCAAGATAATCCTTCTAATAATGATAGTTTTAGCCAATATACTTAATTAGCAAGGATATTTTAGGAATGACAACACTTATTTATTATAAATAACCAACTTAACTTACTTCCTTAATCTCCTCAAATAAGTCAATTGGGTCTTATAATTAGGACCGGAGGAGTATAATCTATGGTCTATATATAGATAACTCACAATCAATAAATTTCTTACCACCTCCAATCCTAAATATAAAAGCCAAATAAGGAAGTAATCATTTTGGTGTTAAATATAACACCCCAATTACTTTATATCATAAATTTTGTTTTAAATATCTTTATTGATTGTACATAATAAGAAAGTTCTCATTTAGTTACAATACACATGTTTAGAAAAGGATATTCTTAAAAGTCAGGTATATATTTATTATAAGTAACTAACTTAATTAATTTTTTTATTATTTATAAATTAATTATCTAAGTTTTATATTAAGGATGGTATATAGTAATTTTATTTAACGCATTTGAGGCTTTTTTTTATCCACTCTCACCTGCCGAAGCTTTTGTCCTCCTTCGCCATGGCTGCCCCTCCTTTTCTTGTACCATACATGCCATTTTTTTTTTTAACCAATACATGCAAGTAGTTGTAACTAATTAATACTAACTCCAGTTTTTAATATAAGAACTAATTGACTAATTTAGTTGATTAATAAAATTAGTTACATTAGTTATTTGTAATAAATAGATATTATTTTTCATAAAATATCATTACTAATTAAGTATATTGGCTAAAATATCCTCCTCCATGAGTTATAAGACTCAAATCTATTTTTCTCTCTATTTTCTCCAATTCTTATTATGGGGCACTTCTTTTGGACCAAAAAAAATATATCATCTTTATTATGAGTTGCTAGATAGGATATTAATCATAACTTTTTAAGTTTCCCTATTTAAAATATCATTAATTGCAACTTCTATGACTTCTCACATGTAATTTATGGTATTAAAGATAAAGATGGGCAAATTTAATTCCAAAATGTCATTAGATTAATTTTTTTAAAGATTTAAATATCATTCTTGCATATAATTATGACGAGTTAAGAGGATTTCATACTTCATATAGTATTTTCACTTGGAGAAATCCATTGCATGAAGCTTGAAAAATGAGGAAGCATAGATAGCATTATTTTTTTATACAGTTTACACTTTGTTTAGATATATGTTGAAGATATTGATGTTAATTAATTGTGCACATGTGAGAGATATAATTTGTACAGTTTTAATTTGCTTCTTCGAATATAATTACGGGTCACATGTGTGTGGGGTCCTTTTCATTTAGGTTGATAATATATGTCCATACATCCTAGACGCCTAGTACACAACTCGACAAAGACTTGAAGAAACAAACAAGATCCGTAATTTATTGATTCATTGGATACCAAAACTGATTCATTGGATTGAACGATAGAGATAGTTTTGTATGTTTTTCGACAACTTCTATTTGAGTCTTTTTCAGGGTGGGGATCAGTGATCATACGGTGAAATTAAAATTTTCAGCAGAAACATATGTTTTTTTAAAAAAAAGTAATACTCTATTTAGTCACTAATGTAAGATCCACTTGACTAATTTAGAGAGATTAAGAAAGCTACTAAATTATTTAATTACAACCTATGTTACATGATCTTTTTAAGATACTTACGTGAATCATTATATTATCTATCAAGTTATAAAAGCAGCAAATTAGTTTAAAAAAAACAATAAATATGAATATACTTTAAGATAATTTATTAACTTCATTAATCTTCTCAAATAAATTAATTGGATCTTATATTAAAAATCAAAGGTATTCCTCTAGTCCTAAATATAAGACTTATTTTGTAGTGCAAATTGTACAATAAAATGGGTTTTATATTCAGGATCAGAGGGATTAATACACAATGGATCTTATACTTAAAATTGGAGGAGTATATTAGGGTCATGCAGTTTGGCCCAAATTATATTAAGTATCTCTTTAAATTTTAATTAAGCATGATACTGTATGTTGGACTTTTTATGACCATAATGAATACGTGAATACGCCAGTTCTACTTGAGAGGTGAAGAATGATTAAAAAAAACCAAATTAATATTCACGATATCTTTTTTTCTTAATCTTATGGTAGTACTTCATTAGTCCTTTAACATAAGTCCCAGTTTTTACATTTCTACATTCAAATTTTTAGGCGTAATCAATGCATGTTCCCAAAAACACCCCTTATATGGGAAATCTAAATTAAAAAGTTGCAATAACAAATGAATAGCATGAATATCTGTTATTATTTCTAGTATTGAAATTTTTCATTATATACTATTTAGTTATTATAAAAATTTTTAGTGATTATATTCTTTTCTTAAAATTTTATAGTAATGATAAATTCTCGTCAATATATACCGACCCTATTTGATTTTGACTATTGAACTAGCTAGTTAAATGGTGAAGATCATATGTCATGCTTTGTGAGATTTTTTTTAGTCAAAACAAAGTGCAAATTATAAAATCACCAAAAAGATATAACTAAAAATTAGTTAAGTTTATTATTTACAACAAATATATGTCAAACTTTTAAGAATATCCTTTTCTAAACATGTATATTGTAACTAAATGAGAACTCTCTTGTTACATGCAATTAATAAGAATATTCTGAAAAAAAATTAAAAATTTATGATGTAAAGTGATTGAGGTATTATATTTAAGATTAAAGTGATTAATTCCTTATCTGGCTCTAATATTTAGGATTGGAGGTAGTAAGAAATTTATTGATTATAAGTTATCTATATATAGACCATAGATTTATATAGATTAATATAGATAAAACTAATAGAATATTTTTCTAATAAACGAAATTCCGGCGAGCCTTGGCAAATTAATTGATAATAAAAAAGAAAATCTCTTTTCTACCTTTCCTGTCAATTTAGGCTCTAAAAAAGCTATCAAATGCTTTATTTTTTTTTAGGCCAAAGCTTTATTTTCTATTTTTACCTCTTATTAATGTACTTTTTTTTTTTGGGCCAAACTCTTATTAATGTATCTATTAATGGTCAAATAGCTTACCTAAAAAACAAGCTAGTCCTGATGAGTTCTTCCATGATCATAAGCAATAATCTTCAAATCAAATTTCTTTCAATTGCATTTTCTTCTTGAATACAATAAAAAGATAACTGATTTGAGACTTGTACGTATGCAGGAAGGATCTTTCAACATAACTTGGAACTTCTCACAAACAAGAATATCCAACTATATATACTCTCCTATCTTTCAATGAATAATGTATTTAAAGATCCAAGCAATGGTTATCTTATTTATGACTTAATGGGTATCTTGTAAGAAATATGTATTGTCTTTTTTAAAATACCTTTATTAATCATGTGTATTACGTAGAACTATCATTTGATAAAATATTTAACATGTGTAATTACTATAAGGATTATGTTTGAGAAAAATATACAAATATAAAAGATAAAATAGATTGATGTTTAATATTTAGGATCATATTGAGAGTCAAATTAGTTTTTATATTAAGGATTGGAGTATTACCTTTAAACAAAATTAGATAATTATATGATTATCTTATTTAAGTTAACTAACGCAAAAAGTGTCTCGTACGAAAATGTCACTGATTACACTTACCATCCCGTTGCAACAACTGGTGCAGAAGGATTGATGCAAAAATTTTATTTTGCGCTAGTGTATTATCAAATTATGTATATAATTAACTATTTACCAAATCATTTTCAAATTGTTCACTTCAGGCACGTTAAAATGCTGTAGAACAGCAAGATCAATTATATCTTGTCCTTCAAAGGTCTGAACACTTCCATGTGACATTGCATTATTGAAATAAAAATTCCATTTCTCTTTGGTCAAATGAAAACATTTATGATATGACGTGCATTTTGGGACAAACATAAAAGAAAATAACGATATTAGTGATATCTTCAGATGAGAAAAATCATAAAGTGAGGCAAAGATGAAGACAAAAACTAGTCCTTTTACATCAATCTGTGATTAAGATTTACCGTCGGTGTCTAACAAATGGGAATTTCAACCAAAAAAAAGTTAGGGATCACGCATATTTCAAAGAAAAAAAAAAAGGCCTGTGCATGGCTCTATCTATAAAGCACTCGCCTTTGGCTCTGTAATAAAAACCCATAACTTGTACCTCTCACTGCCATTTTTCCTCCAAAACAAGGTACCTCTCCCTCTTCCTCTTCTTCTTCTCTTCTCTCTCTCACTCTCTCTCTGTGACTTTATGTTCCTGATAAAGAGTTATTAAGAGAAACAGTTAGAAAGAATATTCATTGTCTCTATACATTTTCACTGAAAGTGTTTAAATTTTTCTCGTTTGGCGGAAACCAATTAGAGAAAGCAAATGGAGATGGACTTAACACCCCAGAAGGCGGTACCCATGTTTGAAGGAGATGGTGGATCTTACTACTTATGGCCACCTTCTCAGGTACCTGCTCTGGCTAGCAACAGCGTTGGTGCTAGTCGATTTGTTCTTCAACCTCAAGGCTTTGCTCTCCCTCACTATGCAGATTCTTCCAAAATTGGCTATGTCCTCCGAGGTAGCTTAAGAACTTTGTATCTGTATATATAAGCATTCACCCTTTTATATCAATATGTTAACCTTAAAGTTTTGATCTTGAACGCAGGAACTGATGGCGTAGCTGGGATGGTGCTCCCAAACGCTGATAAAGAGGTCGTTTTGGGGCTGAAGAAAGGAGATGTAATCCCAGTACCTTTGGGAGCACTCTCATGGTGGTTCAACAATGGAGATTCTGAACTGATCATAGAGTTTCTGGGTGAAACATCTCAGGCTTATGTTCCTGGGCAGTTCACTTACTTCTTTCTTAGTGGAACTCAAGGAATTATGGGCGGCTTTTCCTCTGAGGTCATAACCAAAGCTTACAATTTGAACAACAAAGAAGCAAACAAACTCACAAAGAGCCAACAAGGAGCTTTGATCATTAAGCTTCAGAAAGGCCAACACAAAATGCCAGAACCCCAGATGGACAAGACCAAACAGATGGTATACAACATTGATTCTGCAGAACCAGACCATGGGATCAAAAATAATGGAGGGTTGGTCAAAACTTTGACTGACTTAGATTTCCCTTTTGTTGGAGATGTTGGGCTGAGTGTGATCAGAGTGAAGCTTGAACCTAATGCTGTTAAGGCACCACAATATCTAACCAACCCTGCAGTTCAATTGATTTATGTTGCTAGAGGAAGCGGGAAGATTGAGATTGTGGGGTTGAAAGGCAAGCTTGTGTTGGAATATAAAGTTGAAGCTGGTCATTTAACTGTTGTGCCTAAGTTGTTTGTGGCTGCACAGATTGCTGGCGAAGATGGAATGGAGTTCTACTCTATCGTCACAACAAAAAAGTGAGTTCATCTCTTCTAATACTAAAGTGAACGATGACCTGTTTGGATTTGCTTGTGATAATAAGTACTTATAAACACTTTTATGTAAGCCACACTACAAAAAAAATATGTCAATTATAGTGGTTAAAGTGACACATTTCTAGCGGTTCTAACCGCAACAAATAACATTTGTAGCGGTTAACAAAACCGCTAGAAAACCAGGCGCAAGAAAAAATTTCTAGCGGTTACGGCAACCGCTACACAGCATGGTCAAAACGCTAGAGAATTTCTAGCGGTTCATAACCGCTAGAAAATGCTTAAAGGAAAAAAATTTCTAGCGGTTTTATAACTGCTAGAAACATTATAAGCCAAATCTCATTTTGCCGAGAATTAAATAATTTCATTAGCGTGCCAAAATTTCTAGCGGTTATAGAACCGCTAGAAATTTCTGGGAAATTAAATTTTCCCGCCAATTAAATTTTTGGAATGGCGCCAAAAAAATTTTCTAACGGTTTGAACCGCTAGAAATTTTGGCGCAAAATTTAAATTTCATGAAATATTTGTAGCGGTTTTGAACCGCTAGAAATTTTTACCGTGCCAGAAAAAAATTTGTGGTTTTTCATATTATAATTTTACAAACCATTAAATAAATTATGTTGAAGAATTTTTGTTAATTTGTATAATTAGTAATATGTTACATTTTATATATTTAAATTTTGTAATAAACAATATGTAATTAAATTATGAGTGTGTCAAAAGAAGTGAATTTAATTTAATAAGATAATTGAATTGAATATTTAATAAGATAGTTGAATTGAAGATGAGATAGTTTGTAATATTGAACCTATAGTGTTAAGTTGAGGAGTATTTGAATCAGTTGAGGAGGGTATGACAAGTGTGAAGAAGAAAAATCTGAAAGAAAAGGAGAAATAAATATGTTAGTAAATTTTAAGTAAAAACAAATAAAAGATACAATGAATTATAAAATAAAATTCACTTACCATACAGTAAAGAGAAAGAAACCACCATATGAGAGAGTAAGAAAAAAAGAGAGAATTATGAAGAAGAATAGGAGAGGAAAGAAAAGAGATGGAGTAAATGAATGTAGAGAAGATATGATATTTATAGAGATCAGCGACACATTTGTAGCGGTGTTTTTGTAGCGTTTTATTGCATTTTGTAGCTGTTAGTCATTTTCTAGCGTATACCTAACCGCTAGTATTTTGTAGCGGTTATATTTGTAGCGGTTAATAACCGCTACAAATTATAATTTTGTATAATAAATTTGTAGCGGTTATGTAACCGCTACAATTTTTTTTAAAAAAAAATCTGTACGAATTTTAATTTATACATATGTATTTGTAGCGGTTAATAACCGCTACAAATTAGAATTCTGTATAATAAATTTTAATTTATACATATGTATTTGTAGCGGTTATGTAACCGCTATAAATTTTTTTTTATTTTTAAAAAATCTGTACGAATTTTAATTTATACATATGTATTTATAGACGGAAAATTTTTTTAATAATAAAAATTTTGGATGCTGCTATTCTCCATTATCATCCGGCCTGAAAGGACACATTTTAAAAAAATTTGTTAAATTTATAATGTATTTGGAAAAAATTAGTAATTAGTAGTTAATTATTTAAATAATTTAAGAAAAGACGTGTACCTGATAATTGGCAAATCATCATCTCCTTGAGGAAAGAAGTCTTTGAAATTCGAGGGTTGGAAGGGTTCACTGTCGTAAATAATGTCACCATCACCCATATCATAAAGATCCCGTGGCTTGAGGTGAACGACCATATTCCAGTCTTTATGTTTCTCCTCCTCGACATAGTAAATTTGGTGTGCCTCAGAAGCAAGGATATATGGCTCATCATCTTCAGATGCCCCCGTATGAATAAGTTTAGAGAAATTAACTGAGGTGATGCCCAAATGGTCAGTAGCGAGTCCCTGTGAAGTTGTCGTATTTGCCCAGGAGCACTTGAACAGTGTCACAGTGAAAAGCTGGTAACTCAACTCAATAATGTCAATTAGCTTTCCATAGTAAGTGACGCCTCCAAAGCGCATATCGCCATCACTACTGCTAGCATAACATCTCGTTCCGAATGTCCCGCAAACTCCAGAGTTTTGTGTGAGCAATCCCTGATCACGTCCAACCGTACAGAACTTGAAGCCGTCGACATTGCACGCGGTAAACCTTCGTGCATGGTCTAACGGACCGAGAAAAAGAGCTTTGAATTCATCTGTGTATGGGCTGTTGTCATTACGTATTCGACGTGTAAACCAACTGGGAAACTCTTTGTGGACTCTTTTATCAATGTCAGCAGAACGCGCATGCCCCCGTAGCTGACGCCTGAGGTAACTCCTAAACTCACTACAGTAAAGTGTAATTTGTTAGAAGAGTCAGTAAGAAACAAATATAAAGTGTAAAAGCTAGTGAGCTTATATGATATATATACTTACTGCATGAAGGGTTCAACTTGGCTGCAATTTATCAAAACGTGTCTGTGTGCCTGGAGTTTCTCTGTAGGAGTGAGTCTGAAGAATTCATATCCTCCAACTGGTTTCCCAACAGGAGGAAATAAAGTTGACGTGGAAGGACCAGGAGGAGAATCATCTACGCGACGCGAGCGGTTAAAAGATGTCTCCATGTCATCAAAGTACCTTGAACAGAAAGTTAGGACCTCATCTTCGGAATAACCTTCTGCTATTGACCCCTCAGGCCATGCCTTATTCCTAACATATGATTTTAATTTTTCCAAGTACCTATAAGTTAAAATTGCATTAATAATTACGAGTAAATGAAAGAACAATATGAAATTTAAAGAGGCGAGAATAAAAGATACTCTAGTACCTCTCTATAGGGTACATCCATCGATAGTGAACTGGGCCAGCAACCTTTGCTTCTCGAACAAGGTGGACAGTCAATTGAACCATAACAGTAAAGAATGATGGAGGAAATATCATCTCCAAGTGACAAAGTGTAAGAATAATTTTATTTTGCAGCTGATCAAACTCTTTCGCTATCAAGACCTTCACACACAACTTCTTGAAAAATGAACATAATTCTACTAAAACCACTGATACATCAGAAGGAAGTGTGTTTTTCAAGGCCAATGGAAGTAACTGTTGCATAAGAACATGAGAGTCATGACTTTTCAACCTAGTAATCTTTCGAGCCTGCAGATCGATACACCTTGAGATGTTGCTAGAATATCCATCTGGTACTTTTACGTTCTTCAACGTCGAGAGGAAGATATCCTTGTTCTGCTTTGTCAAGGTGAATTTAGCTGGTTGAAACTTGTCGTTTTCATCAGGCCAAGCCTCTTCACGAATTCCCCAGGCCCGTAAATCTTTTCTAGCTGCGAGATGGTCTTTGGACTTTCCAGCTTCATTGATCAACGTATATAGCACATTATCGCACACATTTTTTTCAATGTGCATAACATCCAAACTGTGTCGTAGCAAATTAGATTCCCAATAAAGAAGAGTGAAAAATATGCTTCTCTTCCGCCATTGCATAGGTTGCGTATCAGATGTCCCACGAGATCGTCGTCCCAATCGTTCGGGATCCACACTCTTACCAAACTCGACATTAACATCTTCTAACTGCCGCAAAATATCCATACCAGACAAAGTAACAGGAGGATCTCTCTTCTCCTATTTCCCATCAAAGCGAATCCGTTGCAATCTAAGTCTGTGCTTGGAATCAAGAAACCGTCGATGTCCTATGAAGCACCACTTGCGACTGTGTGGAAGGCGACATGGCACAGAATCAAAATTGCACTCAGGACAGGCCAACCCAGTATGCACATTCTAGCTAGACAAAGTTCCCAAACCGGAAAAATCACTTATTGTCCACATCAAGGCTGCACGGAGATTGAATAGTTGCTTGTCATGTAAGTCATATGCCTCAACATCATTCGTCCATAGGTCGATCAATTCGTGTATCAACGGTTGTAGGTATACGTCAATATCATTTCCTGGTGCTTTCTTGCCAGGAATGATCATGGAAAGCAAAAAAAGCTCTGCTTCATGCACATCCAAGGTGGTGAATTGTATAGAATTAACACCACCGGCCAGATACTGTAACTTGTGCTCATGTTTCCGAAGGGATTGAAACCATCGGTTGCCAATGCAAGACGTACATTTCTAGGATCATTGGCAAAGTCTGGAAATTTCGCATCAAATGCTTTCCACGCCTCCGAGTCTCGTGGGTGCCTTAACCTACCATCTAGATTTTCCTCAGTCGCATGCCACCTCATGTGCTGAGCCATTTTTGATGATATATACATTCTTTGCAACCGTGGTTTCAAAGGAAAGTATCTAAGAAAATAATATATTAAAAATTTAAAATACCGAATATTTAAATACTAAATATCGACTCAATTTAAAAAAATTGATGACATAATCAATAGTTTTAAGAATTTCAAATATCGAATATTTAGAGACGGAACAAGTAACACACTGTAATAATTTGTACCTGAGAATTTTGGCCGGTTTCTTCTTTTGCTTCTTATCCTTCCGTACCGACTTATAGCGTGACGTCTTGCATCTCGTACAAATCTCTTTGTTGGCATCATCTCCCCAGTATAGCATACAGTCGTTTGGGCATGCATCTATCTTCTTATAGTTCAAGCCAAGCTTGTTAATAATCTTTTTTGCTTCGTAAAAAGATGGAGGGAATTTAGCTTAGGGGAAAGCATCTCCCAGTAATTCTAGCAACATGGACATTGCCTTGTCAGTCATACCGCACAAGCATTTGATGTGATACAGCCTCACCAAGAATGACAACTTTGAATACTTTGTGCACCCAGAATAAAGAGGCTTGTCAGCTTCGGTCATGAGGTCAAAAAATTCCCGAGCAGTTTCGTTTCTTAGAAACTCCGGTTGAGGTCCCTCTACTTCATCTTCATTGGGATTCGGGCTTTCGTGAACACCAAAAGCATCACGCACAGCATCATTCACGGCATCGGCTTCATCCACTCGAACTCCCATCCGTGAAATTACTGGAACTGACTCAGCACCCATATCTAGCCGTTCCCCATGTAGTTGCCAAAATACATACTCTCGCGGAAAGGGCTTAAAGATTAAATGTTCTCTAACAATATCTTTAGGATGCTACTTTTTGAAATTACATTTAGGACAGGGACACTGAATCTTACCATTTACGGCAGCATTGGCGAAAGCAAAATCCAAGAAATAGTTTAGACCAGCCAAGTATTGCGGAGTCGACCGGTACAAGTTGATCCACGAATTATCCATCACTAATATTGCTCAAATTTCGTGAAAATATGACACAGGAAGCTCAAAGAGAAGTTAAAATGGAATTCAGTTGAAGTGCTTCAGCTTATAAAGGAGGCTGCCAACGAAGTGGAACGGTCATTTTTTTGTAGCGGTTACAAAACCGCTACAAATTTGTAGCGGTTTTAACGGAAATTTTCATTTTCTAGCGGTTATTAACCGCTAGAAATTCAAAATATCAGTTACAAACCGATAGAAATTTCTAGCGGTTTTAACGGGAATTTTATTTCCAACGGTTTTGACATTTCTAGCGGTTACAAAACCGCTAGAAAATTATAATTTTCTAGCGGTTTTGTAACCGCTAGAAAAGTTTCGGTTGTTTCAAAACCAGATGAGATTAGGTTGAATTTTCTAGCGATTTTAGAACCGCTAGAAATATTTCGCCTTGATTTTCTTGCGGTTTATTAACCGCTAGAAATTATATTATTTTTAAATATTAAATATAAATACTGCGCAATAAATTAATAACATTACAAAAATAAATATTTATTAAATTAATATTTAATTATAGAATTATTTTGGTTAATTAACATGTTTAACGTGTTTAATAAATTGTAATGTTCATGTTGTAATAAATAAATAAATATTTCAATATTAATTAATACTTGACATAAATAAAATTATAGAAATAAATAAATAAAGTAAACAAATAAATATAAAATTTAAATAAATATCTAAATTCTGAGTAAAATCATAAAATCAAAATTCTAATAAAATCCGATACAATGAAAGCAAGATAAATCATGGGTGAGGGGTAGAAGCAGCATCATCGTGATCATCCTCCGCTGAATCCTCCGGCTGGGGGTGGGCAGGCCGCTCAACCTGCTAGGACTGGAATGGCGGATGGGGGGTAGGGGCGGGACTGGTAGCAGGCGTAGGTCGGGGATCTCTGGAATTGAGATGTTTGGAGCCATACTGACCACCACATGACGCATAGTCGTAGCAGCTGCCAAGAGCTGGTCAAGCTGCTCTTGGAACTGAGCATCACGCTCCTGCAGCTGACAATCACGCTCCTCGATCCTGGCCCCCACCCTGGCCTCGATGCTGGCCTCTAACTCTTGTTTGAGCTCCTCTCGCAACTCCTTTGAGGATGAGGAACCCGGCCGCTTCGCTCTCGCACTTGCCTGAGAGCTCTTGGCAGTATATGAAGGGCCAGCGCCACTTGAGTGGGGCAACCTAGTCGGTGTAGGTCCAAGCCCAAGCCCGCTAACTCGACCAGGGTGCTACGGCCGGCCACGACCCGCTAAAAGTGAGGCGGTGGGGTCCAAGGCAGACCCCTGAGACTCACGCAACTCAGTATCGACCTGAGTCATCCGTGCCTACCAAAATTAATATAAAGAAGTTAATTATAATATAATGATATTTACACTGTGATATTATATTAATATTTAATTTATTACTTACTGCTATCTCCTCAACCTCATCCAACGCACGCCCGTCTCGAGGTCTATACACCATCGGCCACATCTCGCCATAAGTGGCCGTGTATCCCCTCTCCTGCCGTATCTTTTCCCTCTGTAAATGAAACCAAAGAAATAATTAGTTACAAATTAAATACATATACATATTTAATAAATTTATTTCAAGTACTCACAATCTCGTCATAAGTTATCGCAAAGCTCCTGCATCCAGTCCTATGACGTATCGTCTGATGCCTGACGCTCCCAGCATTTCTCCTAGAAAGAGCCTGAAGCAAAATGTAAAAAAATTAAATTAAATCAGTCAAGTCGGATAAAAAATAAAGAAATTATAATTAATACAATATTATCATACCATCTGGTCAGCCGTCATCCTAAAATAGACGTAACTGGACCAGTCTTGCTCTGGGACTCCACCAGGTACATCTGCCAGTATCTCCTGGAGGGGCCTCGTCCCGTCACCTTTCTTCTCCCTCCATAGGTCGGCCCTCCTGTTCTTCCATGCCATCCCAAGCCTCTTGATCGTGTCAGCCCTCAACTCCTCCCCCAGAATAAATTTACTCTATGATTAAAATAATAAATTAACTAAATAACAAATTATAAACAAACAATTAAACAATTTCAATAAAAATATTTAGTTTTTAACTAATTTAAAAATATTATAAATAAAATATAAATTATATCAAAAACAAATAATAATTAAACAATTAAGTAATTTAAATGAAAAAATATTTTTACTCAACTAAATTTAAAATTATTATAAGTAATAAATTAATGAAATCAATAACAAATTATTTTCATTTAACTACTTTTAAATAATTTAAATAAAAAATATATATTCATTTAACTACTTTTAAAAATATTATAAATAACAAACAAATTAAATAAATAAAAAATTATAATCAAACAATTAAATTATTTGAAAAAAATATATAATCATTTATTTAAATTAAAAAAATTATAAATAACAATTTTATATTACCTTCATCATTTCCCAACCTTGCTGCTTCTTCTCTGAGGTGATCTTCTTCCAGTCCTGCACGTAGATGGGGAACAGCGTCCACTGCTGACCAAGGAGGCGCACGTACTTGTTGTACAACTGGCCACCTTTTTTCATCGGTTGGCCCAACTCATTGAGCGGCACAACCACTCGTCTGCTCGTCATCATCGACAGCTCTCTGGCTGTCAGCCTCCTATAGGACCTGTTCCCCTCAGTGTCTGCAAAATTTAATTAAGAAATAAATTATATATCAATGAATTAATTCAATTTCTATATAAATTAAATACTTATCAAAATTTAAAAAAGTTAAATAAATACTTACCGACAAATTCCACCTCAAAACCAGCCTGACGTCTGGGAGCAGGACGCTGCGCAGCCTGGGGGTTCTCATTCCCCTGATCCTGCTCCTCCTCCTCCTCTTCGTTAGCAGCATCAGCATCAGCATGAGGTTGCTCATCCCCAGTAAAATGAGCCTCCTCAGTCCGCTCAATATCATCCTGCTCCATAAAACTGAGGATATCCTCCTCGCTGAGATCGTAGTCATAATGCTGGGGAATGGCTCACCAGCATCATGATGATCCTCACTGGGTCCAGCTCTCTCAGGATCAACTGGCTCCTTCCCTGGCCGACGACTCATCCTAATAACAACAGATAGTAATTATTTATAAATAAAATAAAAAGAAAAATTATTTATAAGCCACAACATAATAAATTAAATAAAATAAAACATAAAAATAAAAATTATCTATCAATAAATTACTACTTCTACCTGAAAATAAGGATTTGCAACTAAACCAGAACTCGGATATATTTTGTGGAGAAAATTCAGTAGAGCTTCGCTTCCTGAACGATTGAAGAAGTGAAAGTGAAGGGGGGTATATATAGGCCGAGCATTTCTACCGGTTTATGTAGAAACCGCTAGAAATTTCTAGCGGTTCTGGGAAAAATCGCTATAAAAGCCTAACGGTCACCAACCCATTTACCGCACCTCGGGAATTTACAGAAATTTCTAGCGGTTCATGTAAAAACCGCTAGAAATTACTAGCGGTTTTTAGACAAACCGCTAGTAATTTCTAGCGGTTTTTACATGAACCGCTAGAAATTTCTCTCGGTTTCTCTGCATTGCAACGGTCACATAAAAACTCCTCGGGAAATTAAAAAGTTTCTAGCGGTTCATGTGTTAACCGCTAGAAATGTTCCTAATCTAGCGGTTTATTGGCCCGAACCGCTAGAAAATAAACACTACAATTTTGGCGCCAAGTTCCCGCCAAACCCCGGGAAATTTTCTAGCTCTGAATTTCTAGCGGTTAGGTTATAACCGCTAGAAATATGCGGGCAATGGTCAAAGCGTCGCTAATTTGCAGCGGTTTTTCTTAAAACCGCTAGAAATGTTGGAGTTTCTAGCGGTTTTGCTTGAACCGCTAGAAGTGTTCCGCTGCTAACTCAACATTTTCTTGTAGTGCCAATACAAAGCTCCCCTCACATGCTTATCTCATATCACGTAAATCATAATTGAAAAGTTGCTTTTAGATCTTATATGCTTGATGTTTGGGAAGTATCAGAAGTGCTTCTGAAAAGCACTTTTCCGCAAATCAAGATAAATTTCTCTACATCTTTACTTCGTATAAAAAAGCTTTTAAAATCATGGTTTTGATTCTATCTAAATACTTCGATAATTATGTTTCACAATCCACCTTTTGGTCTATAAGTAGGATGGGTCAAAAACTCACCCAAATAACTAAAAATTTTTTTCCCCAAAATATACTTGTGAGCTAAATAAGCTGCTTTTTCTACTATTAAATCGCGAAACCAAAGAAAGCCTTGAAAGATCCAACCACAGTTCCAAACAGTTTTCCTCTTTTATAAAAACACATGTCGCATTTGAAAATTCAAAACATATACTATCTCTGGTCCTTAATATAACACCCTGTTAATTGATTTTTATTTTGGTCATAAATATAAGAACCCAACCCACTTTGTCTCTCATATTTATATGTATTTTTTTTCAAAGTGGCCCTTCTAATAATAATAGTTCTAGTCAATACACTTGATTAGTAAGAATATTTTAGGAAAAACAACACCTATTTAGGACAAATAACTAACTCAACTTACTTCCTTACTCTCTTCAAATTAGTCAACTGGCTTTTATAGTTAGGACTGGAGGTAGTATAATAAGAACATCACATTGGTTATATGAATCACGCAGCATATCTATTAACAATTAGCTCTTTGGATATGTCATTCACTAAAAAACTTCATTAAATGACTTCAAATATCTTTCTCAATTATATATATAATTAATAGCAAGTTCTATTATGTACAAATTATGAACTATACAGTTCCTCAGATATTAATATTTTCCAATTATTATCATATTCATGTCAATTGAATTATTTGCAGGCCTGTGTTTGAAGAGTTAGCAGGGAAGCCGTCAATATGGGAGGCCATGTCTCCTCAAGTGCTAGAAGTGGCTCTCAATGTGGATTCTGATTTTGTGAAACCCTTCTTGTCCAATAACTAGGATTGAAGCCACAAATCTCAATAATTAATTGAATTGTGTCTTTTAATTTTCAAAGAAGACAAGGGCGTGATTTGTGTGATTCCAGTAAGAGTCAGAATAAAATTTACTCAAAATATTTGAGCAAGTTTTAGAAGTGAATGGAGTTTTCATTTGCATATTATATATATTTCAGCAAAACTCAATAAATGTTTATGCTTGTGTCCAAATAAAGATAAGTACTATATGTACATGCGATGGTTTCAGTTGAATATATAATATCTAGTTTATTTTATTTGTTAAATATTGGAAGTAGAAGTTGTAAATATTTACAATCTTAGAGAAATAAAAAATAAAGGCCCATTGGCATTGTGTATTTAAAAATAAGTGCTAAATTTATTATTTATTAAGATAACAATTTTTTGACATCAAGATAACAATAATTTACAACTGCCACCTTCATTATTTAACATTCATAATTTACCAAGGAGACAATTTAGTTTACACGCATTATTTATTTATATAAAGAAGGCTGAATAAGATTAATA
This sequence comes from Neltuma alba, assembly GCF_004799145.2. NCBI lineage: Eukaryota > Viridiplantae > Streptophyta > Magnoliopsida > Fabales > Fabaceae > Neltuma > Neltuma alba. The sequence continues at coordinate 63,957 of NW_021637278.1, forward strand.
AAAGAAAAGGATGAATAGTGGAAAATATTGACTGGACCTCGTATTCCTAAAACAATTCCAAACAAAAGGTCTAAAATGGAAATATCTATTCAATAAAAAGAGTAACTTATCTCACGCCAAACTTCATGTAATGGTAAATTATTTTATTGTTTCACCAACACATTATAGTTTATTTTCCCCAACATCTAGTTACTCCCTTTGCTCTCAAATGTCAAAAATATTTAGAGATTGAATTTTATTGTAAATATATTATGATTTATTTTATTTATCATATTTATTATTTTTTTAAAAAAATAATTTTCCTAACTCATAAACTAATACATAATTTATTTGAGTTTTTAAATTTATTTAAATTAATTAAACACTATCTCTGGTCCTTAATATAAAACCTTATTTGACTTTTATTTGGTTCTAAATATAAGAACTCAATCCACTTTATCTCTTATATTTATGTATTTTTTTAAGATAATCCTTCTAATAATGATAGTTTTAGGCAACACATTTGATTAGCAATGATATTTTAGAAAAAACAACATTTATTTATTACAAATAACTAATTTAAATTATTTTTTAATCTTTTTAAATTAATTAATTAACTCTTATAATTAGCACCGGGAATAGTAGTTATTATATCAAAGAATGAGGGAAATAATTGAGCCTCGCTTTACTATTTTAAATACTTCCAGAGAGGGGAAAATGAATACAGGAAAAGGGCGGGAAAGGTCTCTTCTTGCGTCGCTCGCCTGGTTCTTTTCGTCTCACCGGCTCACATGTAGAGTTGAATTTCCTTTCCCTTTTTGCTCTGAATCAACCCTATTGTTTCTTTCTCCTCCATAATCCATACGTTGTCACCGAACGAAAACCCAGAGCGATGTCCAAGTTCGAGTACCCCAGGCTTTCGCGCCCCGAGATCACTGCTATTTTGGCGCAATTTCAGATTGCAAATGTGTCCGAACATCAACTCATGACCCCGAACATGGACTTTGTTTGGGACCTCTACTTCCGGATCCTCAATCACCTCGACTCTCTTCCCGAGTAACATCTCCACACTCCGCTTTAACCCTATTGTCATTCTCGCTCATTTTTGTCAGACATGACTGTGTTGGTTTTCTGTCCAGTTGGCTTTAAGTTTTTTTTCCCCTTGCAATTTCAAAGAGGGCTTTTGTTCTCATGCTCCGGTAATGGCTTACGGAAAGGAAATGTGAGCTTGAACTGAATGTTTTCATGTAAAGGGATGTCATACAGACGCCAAGGAGGGCTTTTTGAATGCGGGGTGGGCACTTTTAGCAGATTTAGTTTTATATTATACAGAAACTGTATACTATTAAATAATTTGAATCCAAGAGACAAATATCCGTAAGTAACGTGTTGAATAATCTCCTCTTCCCCAAAAGTTCAGTATGCACTTGTAAGACTCGGAAAAGTGGATCTTCCCAACTTGCTTCTTCCGTTACATGCAATGGATAAAAATTATGTGCAATTTTCTACATTCTTGCCATTAGGCTCTCCAATTAAAAAACAACAAGCTTATGAGTCTCTAATAATAATAATTGAACAAATGTATGTTTCTCCAATTAAACCATGCACTTTTCATATTGTTATAGGAAAAATGAAATTGTTATGCTTCATTTGATGATAGGTATATATAACTACATATGTATTTGGACCATTTGTAATCTAGGGCTTATCCATTTGGAAATCAGAACATTTCAATTTTAAAATTATTGTTGCTCTCATGTTGTTCCCTCTGTTCAAGTCTTTATAGTATTGGAAATCCCATGTTACTTTTTCTTTAGTGCCTGCTGCCTTCTTTTACTTACAAAGTCTCTAATTTGGACAGGGAAGACCATGTTGAGTTTGCTGCTCTAGAGCATCTTGAGAACCCAGACTTCCATGTTGACTCTGTTCGGGTAATGAAGATGTACAGCAGAATAAAGGAAGTAGTGGCCTCGTTGGATTGCCCGAGGAACTTTACCCTCAAAGATCTTTTAACACCCGAGGCTGATAGAACAGAGTTTTTCCTGGGCGCACTTCTAAATTTCTGTCTGCATAGGTGAATGTTTTTTTGCCTTGGCTCCATGTACTTGTGGGAAATTAGGTAAACATAGAAAGTAGAAGCCTTAAAATGTAGAGGGGAAGAAAATACATTCCTTAGTGAGCTAATGAAGTTGGGTTCTTGGTTTAGAATGGAGATTTTCTGTGTGTGTTAACTACTTGGGGAAAAACCTTTGGTGATGGGTTGAAACTCTCAAGAGGTCAGTTGCGTCATGGAGGCACTGTCGAGGACTTCAAAGTAGCTGGCACACAGCGTTTTCTGTTATTGCTTTTCAATTATCTTATGGCACCTTTTTTTTTTTTTGTAATCTTAGAGAAACGAGATTGAATTCGATTACAGACATAGTGGATGAAGTCAACCTTCTTGAGGAACAGCAGAGAGATCAGGAAACAAAGATCTTGCAGGTTTATAGTTGATACCAAAATTGTTTTTATTTTACCTATTTTCAGGGCATCAGATTTCATTGAATGCTTTCAGTTTTCCATTACAGTTGAAGTCAGAAATTGATGGCTACAATGAAGCCAGGGAAAGGGAGGCAACTCTTGTTCAAGAGGTGGATGCAAAAGTTAAAGAACTGCGTCAAACCATTGCTGCCCTTAACACCAACCAGATGTCACTTAGAGCTACTTTTCGGAAGTTGAAGGAGAAGACAGGGGAAATGGATGGGAAGGTGAATCTTGGCTAGAACTTAGTAGATGAATGATAAAGCCCAAGTATTTTTTTTCCAGCACCTCCATCTGAAACTTTTTATTTCCACCATTGAGTTGAGTCTCTCAGGCAAACTTTGTACTTTCATTTCTACAACGAAATCCTCTTATCGGAAATTATTTCACCAGAACTCTTTGACTCAGTTTGTCATAAATCTCCCACGTAGTCATCTATTCTTTCAGTTAAACTACATCTCAATACTTATTTGCCAAAACACCTCACTCGTTAAGATACCCTTCAACCCATTTGCACTGTAGATATGTTACACATGAAAAATACAGACCACCAAATTTCCGCAAGTATGTATTTCAAGATGTCATTTAATTTTCCACCATGTTAATATCAACAGTGGGCCTTTTGACTGATAGTAGATGCAGATCTCTTACTGCTCTGACTGATAATGGAATTTTATCAGAGCGAGTTATTAAATATGTGGCAAGACTGATTATATTTTTGTGTCTTAATTTGGTTATTTTGTAGAGCATTTGGAAATAGGAGAGCCAAATTTATGACAGATCTCACTGTACTTACAATATCCATTTTCTGCTTGTAAGAATCAGCAATTCCATTGTATTTCTCTGGATAAGTTATCATTCATTCGTGTGAAGATGACTCTATTTCCAGATAGTTCCAGCAGATGGGTTTTCATTGCATGCCTCATTGTAGCTTGCTACTTTACTTGCTTCTAGCTTTGTTTCAATTTAATTATTGAGATTTACTTAGTCTTTGTTGTTAGTTCCCATTCTCTCTTCCCTCCAGTCAGAACACTGCGTTTTTTTTTTTTGGGGGGGGGGGGTTGGCTTTTTTTCCTCAGTCATATTAGTCCTCAATTATCCATTTCCCTTTTCTGACCGCAGATCTCTTCTGCTGAGTTTACCCTTGTACAAAGTGTTCAAGAAAATGCAAACCTACGATCAAAAGTTGTTCAGTCCCCTGATAAATTGCAGGTACTATTTTTAGTCGTTTCTTAGTTTTCAATGGGCATCAGTTAAAAATGTTTGTCCATCAAGTTTATTGGTGTTAATAACTCTGGTACTTCTGCAGGCATGATTGAACCAATTAGTTTTATGTGTCTCATTTAGCAATTAGTAGGTTATATAGTTTTACTTTTCCTGCCGTGATTTGCTTTTCTGAAGTTTTCTTTATTGCAGTTATTGGATTATTTTCATTCTTGTTGGTACCATTCACCACAGTAAGATCTAATTCTTTTTCTAATTTTGATGAAGTAGCTGGTTTTGGTAGTGTTTCCCTTTTCCTTTAATGCTTACTTTAAATTTACATAATCAAGATTTTTTTTTTTTTTTAGTGTTGTCTTGAAGCTACAATTGTTATAAGCGCTTAATTAGTTGTTGTCAATTGTTGAAGTATGGAAAGAAAGAATTTGCACTTGGCTGGTGCTAGCTGTATTACAGTAAGCTGCACCTTTGAACTAAGTCATGTATAGGGTTATGATATTTGCGCAAGCCACTTCTCACCTATCCCTCTGAAACAGGTTGTTCCCACCCTAACATATTGCAACAAGGTAGACAAGTTTTAGATGTGGTTTGCTCCCCACAAGAGGGGATTTAATACACACAACCACAGTTGTCAGATTGTGACATGTATCATGACTTGGAAAACATTTTTTACTCCTGAATTGTATAATTTATTGTAAGATGTGTCTGATTGTAACATTCAGTAACAAGTTAAAAACACCTTAAAACATAGAATATGACATTTTAAATGTGATTTGCGGCAATTAATCATATATTAAATGTGATCTCCAGAACTTTTGGGGACAACTCGGATGGCATAATCAATCTTCTTTCCAATATTGGTTTTCATCAAGCTTATAAGCTAAGACATCACTCGCTTGTTCTTGGCTTTCCAAACATTACATTGAGTCATTTCTGGGCAGCTTCTCTGTTTAGGCAGTCATCCTTCTCTTTCTTGCAGATGAATATGACAGCGATTGAGTCTATTCAAAGTAACTAAATTTGTTGGTTTGTCAATAGTGATATTCGTTGGTATGTTATTGGCAATCCCTTCATTGGCTGTTGACCATATTTTGGCATAAAAAGGGATCAGGCCTATGAGGCTGTGATATCATTCGAGGGTTCAGTAATTAATGCTCTGATTCTCTCATGATTCCAGTCTGAACAAGGGGTTTTATTTAGGCCCTCTAGGATGAGGAAAAATATTGATAAATTAAGCTTAAGGAAAAACTTAATCAAGGTATGTTTACAAGGACATAAAGAACGAAATAAAATGTTGACCTGACTAAAGATAGATGCTTGTTGAAGTCTTTTGGGTTGTTTTTGATACCTAATACTTGTTTTCCAACTTTGACTCGTAAATTCTCTTGCACAATTTCGCTCAGAGAGCATTGGAGGAACAAAAACTAGCTCGAGAAGAAGCTAAGAATGCGGAAAGATCAGCCATGCAAACTTTCCATGAGAAGAATGCCCTTGTTGACCTTTATTCAAAGGTATTTTATTCATTTCCATGGTAATTATTCAACTTCATATGCATGTTCTTTTTTTTTTCCCTTCTGTCGATTATATTATGAGGTCTATATTTTATCTAAGTGAAAAAAAGTATTTTCCTTAATTCTTGAACGTTAATCTTGGATAAAGAGTTCAAAGTTGAACTTATAGACCTTGTTCATTTCTTTATTTGTTTTCAATTGGTTTAATAATTTCAGTTTCATATCCCTATGAGAGGTTTAGGCTTTTTTTAAATCTTATAATGCAACTGCTGATAAATATAAGAATGCATACAGGCCATGCCAGATCTGATATATTTCTTACTATTGTTTTTCTCAGGTTGAGAAGAAAATGTCAAAGCACTTTGCTCAGATGCAAGCCATACAAGATCAGGTGTTGCCTCTAACATTTTGATTTGTTTAGTTGCTGTGAATTCTGCATGAATATGGGAGACTGAAACCTTTTATTTTTGTTAGTTTTGATTTGAATTAAGTTCATACAAGAGCGGCTCTACTCAAGATATGAGATATATTGTGGATGTAATATTTCCTGTCCTTGTTAACTCAACTCCAAACACCTTGTTTGA